>NC_040886.2:712387-1012387 GCF_900634795.4 Betta splendens
CGGGACACTGTCCTCTTCGTGCAGAGGCTCTTCCTTATCACATTCATTGATGTCATCCTCACTGAGGTTGTCATCTGAACACAGCAGTGAAAGGAACATGATGTAAATACACAGAGATCAAAACAAACGGCCAACAAACATGAGGTGATACAGCACATGTAAAACTACTTTCTAGACCCAATGTTTTGTTATGAGCAGCTAAATGAATAACGTTAACGACAGTAACCGAACATCAGACCAGCGACATGGGTTTTCTGTTAAAGAGCTCGGCAATTATGTCGTTAAGATGACATTAGCAGCTAACACGTAGCATTCGCCTGCAGAACAGTAAATGGCTTAATTCACCCAGCGCCACGCTTCAGTCCACATGATAAAAAAAAAATTGAATAAAATAAATAAAATAAAATTGAATTCAATTCAATTCAATTTTATTTATTAAGGCACTTTACAAAGTAAGGTTTAAAACCTCACACAACTAAACCCAACAAATCCCACATACAGCAAGCATTTCATTTGACAGCAACAGTGGAGAGGAAAAACTCCCTCTCTAACGAGGAAGAAACCTCCAGCAGAACCAGACTGGATGTGGGCGGCCATCTGCCTCGACTGGTTGGGGTGAGAGGATAGAGAGAGAAAAAAGCACAGCCACAGCAACAAGCAACAACAAGCAACAACAGAGCACAGGCAGGATGGTAGGACCAGGGACTGGATGCAGGCAGAATGGTTGGATCCGCAGCTGCCCATCACAGACACCAAACTTTGAGTCTGATGATACCTGTAGGTGAGGACGGAGAGGGAGAGAAAGTGGGGGGGGGGGGAGCACAACTACTGGAGAGAAAGAGACAAGGTTAGTTAAACATGGAACAACAATGGGAGGTTATTGGACAGAAGCAATAGAAGGAAACAGAGGAGCTCAGTGTATAAATGAAGTCCCCCAGCAGTCTATGTCTATTGCAGCTCAACTAAGAGATGGTTCCTGTGACTAACCATCATTGCCAGTGACCTGAACCATCTCTAACTATAAGCTTTATCAAAAAGGAAGGTTTTAAGCCTAATCTTAAAGGTGGAGAGTGTGTCAGCTTCTCAAACCTGAAGAGGGAGCTGGTTCCAGAGGAGAGGAGCTTGGTAGCTAAAAGCTCTGCCTCCTGTTCTACATTTAAACACTCTAGGAACCACAAGTAGCCCAGCGCTGTGAGAACGAAGCGTTCTGCTGAGAGCATAAGGAACTATGAGGTCTTTAATAAGAAGGAGCTTTAACATTGGGTACTTTGTAGGTGAGTAGGAGAATTTAAAATTCTATCCTACATAATGAATACATTATTATTCTATCCTACATAATGAATGTTAGTTTGACCAACAGACTCCAGGCTCCAGACTGAGCCTCAGGTTAAATATGGAAAGGACCACCTCACTGAGCTGGTCTGTACCCTCCCTGAGGACCCTGGAGCTGATCAAGGCCTGTTGCCTTCCTGGCCTTTGTCCTCCTTAACTCCTTAATACCCTGGTTCAGAGTGAGGCAGAGGGGGATGGGCGGTGGCTGGTCTGGGGCCGTAGGTTGTGGACCCTTTTTTGTGGTTGAAGGAAGGGCAGAGTGGACTGCGTGGTGCTGAGGTGTGAAGAGGGAGCTGTATGGATGGAGACTGGGGGCTGGGCAGAGTCAAATCCAATAAAAAACAGGTTTAACTCATCTGCCCAGGCTTGGTCACCTGTGACCTGGCGACCATTTCCAGCCTCACCGTGGCCTGAGATGTGTTTCAATCCTCTCCACACATCACGGACGTTGTTCTGCTCCAACTTCTTTCTGTAGCTGTTCTTGCAACTCCTGAATTTATATTTTAAGTCCCTTTGTACTCTGCGCAGCTCCTCCTTGTCCCCTGAGCGAAAGGCCCTCTTATTCTCATTTAAGGGTCACCCAGGGCTTATTGTTGAAAAACACCCACTGTCTTGGTTGGCATGGTGTTTTCCACACAGAAGTTTATGTAGTCTGTTAGGCAATGTGTGGTGCTGTCAATGTCCTCCCCATGTGGACTGCAGAGAACATCCCAGTCTGTGGTGTTGAAACAGTCCTTTAGTTGCTCTGTTTCCTCCTCTGCCCAGATCATCAGCTGTGGTGTCTGCTGTTTCACCACTGGAGTGCAAGCAGGGGAGAGATGAACCAGGTTGTGATCAGACCATCCTAAGGTGGGGAGGGGACATTAGCATATAGAAGGTCCAGAGTTTAATTGTCCCTTGTGTGGCAGTTAACGTACTGTATGAAGTTGGACAGGGTGGCAGAGAGGGGGTACGGTCATGGTTAAAGTCCCCAAGAAATGAGGATGGAGTGCTCTGTCTGCAGCCTGGACACAGTGCTATGCACGCACTCACAGACAACAGCGGCACCGGCTCATGAAGGGATGCAAGCGGTCACTACTAACACATGGGAGAACTCCATGGTAGGTATTAACAATGGACGCAAAAGGATCCCTGCGTTACTCCGACTCTGATACTGACAGTTCAAATTAGCACAACAAAATAGCCTTTGTTTTGAGGAACACAGTCAGGTGATTAGATTATGTAGAATTTTATTACTTATGTTTATTCTATACACACACACACACTTTGAAATGTAAACGACTTGGGGCACAATAGGGTTTCACAATTGCACATGCACTTTTGAAAATAAAGGCTTTCCTAAAGGTGACGTCTTAGAAATGTAACGGCATATCCTTTTATTGCACTATAAGAGCTTCTGACCAGCAGGGGGAGGGCTTTGATTAAACTACTACTATGAGGTTTAGAAAGAAGGCACACCTTACTCCTTATTTTCACAATCACTTAACTGACCTATGCACAGCAGTCCTAAAGAAACTGATATTTTTATTTGTTTTATTGTGTCTCTACGCAAAGACTCACGAATCACATGCAGTATGGGGTGCCGAATGTAAAAGGAGCACCTATAACTAGTTTTTTTACATTTAACTAAATGACACAACATGTTTTCTCACATTTAGTTAAATGTGCAAACGTTTAAATGTAAATGTTAAATCTAATTGTTAAATGTTAAAGTTAAATGTAAATGTTAAATGTAAATGTTAAATGTTAAATGTTAAATGTAAATGTAAATGTAAATGTTAAATGTTAAATGTAAATGTAAATGTAAATGTAAATGTTAAATGTAAATGTTAAATGTTAAATGTAAATGTGCAAGTAGCCTCCACCCCTACCCTCAAACAGCGCTGGTCTCAGATCAGACACGCGAACTCAAACACTTCCAACAGTGAGCGCAAACCCCGCCCACATCTGATCTGGAAACTTTTGTTTTTAGCCTGGACGTAACTTCGGCTAGCTAGTATAGTTAGCCAACTAATTCTCCACCGGCGCCACAGAAATATTCTTTTTAAACCTACTTAACTCCCCATTAATGGTGTTTACGACAGAACGGCAGTTTGAAGCGGAGCCTCAGCCCGCACACCTGCCGTTACAGCCCGTTCAATCCCTCCCCAACGGGAGGGAGTCGGAGCTGGCGGCCATGATGGCTTCGACTTCAGGCTTCTCTCCAGTATTTTCGTGCACCGATCCAGAGTCAGATGTGGGCGGAGCTATGCGTACTGTTTGACGTGTTTGAGTCCGCGTCACTGATCTAGGATAATAGGGGGTGGAGTCTACTTAAATATTCAGTTCGATCATTTAACATTAACATTTAACATTTAACATTTAACATTTAACTTTTAACATTTACATTTAACATTTAACATTTAACATTTAACATTTGACATTTACATTTAGATTTAACATTTACATGCCGCAGTAGTTGCTCTGTTTGAGCATGTGGGACCTTAATGATTCAGTCAATAACAGTTTATGCAAATGAGGTCCCCCGACAGACCCAAGTCAGAAACAGTCGGAAACAGATCCCTAAAATGAATAGTTCTGTAATAAATGAAAACAAAAAAAGTGCAACTAATCAAAAGTCAAGCCCTCCTGGAGAAATAAACTCAAAATAAATTAAAGGGAACAAAAACTCCAAACTCTCAACCCAAAAAGAACTCATACAGGATAAATGAATGAAACTAACGGGCAAACTGCACACTGATTCGTTGCGACAGTCTCATGTAGTGGATTGAACTGCCACCGACAGCCTATCTTAGGTGTTGGTAGGTGATAGGTGTTGATCTTGTTGTTGTGACAGCCCTGTTTGTCTATTTGAAGCTCTCGACAAGCAATCACAAAATTTGTGCCACACTCCGATCTAAACAGTTTTACAGTGCCTCTAATGGCAAAGAAGCAACGCAGAGCATTGATAAATGATGAAGTGCAGAATATGTTCTGCATACGCCTCTATTTGAATTGCATGAATGATGGTTGCTTTTGCTAGCTGTAGCTGCTCCTTGGTATTGTGTTTATTGCACCGGTGCCATCCATAACATGCATGTTCTGCTGTTCTCTTAAAGCTTGTG
Organism: Betta splendens; assembly: GCF_900634795.4. Classification (NCBI taxonomy): domain Eukaryota; kingdom Metazoa; phylum Chordata; class Actinopteri; order Anabantiformes; family Osphronemidae; genus Betta; species Betta splendens. The sequence continues at coordinate 716,824 of NC_040886.2, forward strand.
GCGATGTGTTGCAGCTTGGCAATGGCCTTGGCTTGTTCCAACTAGAGAATCTTTGGAATCCTGCTGTTCCAAGCTTGCTTCTTGCCAAGGACGTAGCACAGGAAACAATCTACGGACGGAGCTTGTCGTTGTTTTAGGGTCTCTGAGATCAAAAGATTCTTCTGTTGTTGACCTTTGGTTTATGTCAGGTAGGAAGATGGGTCCGTGCAGCCATGTGGAGTCAGACAGACATGCTGTTGTGGCGGGGTCAGCTGGGTTTGGTGAGTGGGCACATAGTGCCACTGATAAGCCTGGGCTGAACGTCTGATGCGCTGTACGCGCTTGTGAACATACACGTAAAAGTGTCTGTTTTCATTGAAAATGTAACCAAGCACTACTTTTGAGTCTGTATAGAAGCTTACTGCTTCTATTGCAGTGTTAAGCTCTTGCTGGAGGAGCTCTGCCACCTCTGCGGCCAGCACAGCAACACCCAGTTCTTATCAGAGGATAGAGATGTCCGGCTTTGGTGCAAGCCTGGCCTTTCCAAAGAGAAATCCCACTTTGCTGTTTCCATTTATGTCTGTGAGCTTCAGGTAAGTTACAGCTCAACAGCCTTTGTGGAAGCATTGCAGAAAACGTGCATTTCCTTCCTCTGAGCTTCAGACAATGGCATGACGGTGTACATGCGAGGGACCTTGAGCCGCCGCAGGTATTTTAAGGAGTCTTTCCATTTTTCCCATGCTTCCTGTTTCTCTTTCGGCAACTGTGTATCCCACTCACTGGTTTCTGTGGAAATCTCTCTCAGGATGAAGCGTTCTCCGATGCTCACTGGTGCTGCAAAGCCGAGTGGGTCATATAAGCTGCTGATGACCGACAACACTCCACGTTTGGTGAAAGGTTTGTCACTTATTTCAACTCGAAATGAGAAATGATCTGTCGACAGATCCCAACCCAATCCAAGACTCCGTTGCACTGGTAATGAATGTTGTCCCTGTTCAAGTCCCTGCAGGCCTGTAGCTAGGTCTTCATGAGCGAAGGCACTGGCAACAATGGGACTGTTTGAAGCAATCTTATGGAGGCAGATGTTGGATTGGGCGAGCATTTTTTGAGACCTGTGGATCACGTCGATGGCTTGGGCTTCTGAGGCGAAAGATTTTAATCCAACATCAACATAGAAGTGTCATTCAGCAAATTCTTTCACATCACTTCCGTATTCCTTTTCTCCTTCTGCTGCTGTTCTCTTGAGCCTGTAGATGGCCACTGATGGTGATGGGCAATTCCCAAATACATGGACAGTCATGCAAAGCTCCTCATTATCGCAGAACCACATAATGCTCTCTCTCATCTCTAGGTTCCTCTTCAACCTCTTCTGTAGTGACGCGAGACGATTGAGTGCTTGCTCTTTGTTGTTAGGTAAGCGTTGTCGAGGATAACAAAATGGTAGTGGAGCCACCCAATGGTTTTCCTCATCCCTAATAAACCCGTTGTGCATGATGCTCAGGAACACTTCCTCTTGGACAGAATGTGCCACTTTGTCATCATCTGCTGTTTATTCAAATATGTGTCTTCCCAGTCTCTCTCTCTCTCTCTCTCTCTCTCTCTCTCTCTCTCTCTCTCTCCATCCATCCATCCATCCATCCATCCATCCATCCATCCATCCCCTGCCCAGTTCCTCCTGCTCTTCCAGTGGGACCCCAAGACGTTCCCAGGCCAGCCGAGAGACGTAGACTCTCCTGCGAGTCCTGGGTCTTCCTCGGGGCCTCCTACCGGTGAGACATGCCCGGAACACCTCCCCAGGGAGGCGTCCAGGAGGCATCCGAACCAGATGCCCGAGCCACCTCAACTGGCTCCTCTCGATGTGGAGGAGCAGCGACTCTATTCCGAGCTCCTCCCGGGTGACAGAGCTCCTCACCTTATCTCTAAGGGAGCGCCCAGCCACCTTGCCGAGGAAGCTCATTTCAGCCGCTTGTATCCGTGACCTTGCCCTTTCGGTCATGACCCAAAGCTCATGACCATAGGTGACGGTAGGAACGTAGATTGACCGGTAAATTGAGAGCTTTGCCTTTTGGCTTAGCTCCCTCTTCACCACGACGGACCGATACATCGACCGCATTACTGCAGCCGCTGCACCAATCCGTCTGTCAAACTCACGCTCCTTCCTTCCCTCACTCGTGAACAAGACCCCAAGATACTTAAACTCCTCCACTTGAGGCAGGAACTCTTCTCCAACCTGGAGAGAGCAAACCACCTTTTTCCGGTCGAGAACCATGGCCTCAGATTTGGAGGAACTGATTCTCATCCCAGCCGCTTCACACTCAGCTGCAAACCGCACCAGCGCACGCTGGAGCTCCTGGCCTGATGAAGCCAACAGGACAACATCATCTGCAAAAAGCAGAGATGCTATCCTGTGGTCCCCAAACCAGACCCCCTCCGGCCCCTGGCTGCACCTAGAAATTCTGTCCATAAAAATAATGAACAGAACCGGTGACAGAGGGCAGCCCTGCCGGAGTCCAACATACACCAGGAACTGGTCTGACTTATTGCTGGCAATGCGAACCAAGCTCCTGCTCCGGTTGTACAGAGACCGAACAGCCATTAGCAAAGAGCCCTGGACTCCATACTCCTGGAGCACCCCCCACAGGATGTCACGAGGGACCGGGTCGAATGCCTTCTCCAGATCCACAAAGCACATGTAGACTGGTTGGGCAAACTCCCACAAACCTTTAAGCACCCTGCTGAGGGTATAAAGCTGGTCCAGCGTTCCACGACCGGGCCGAAAAACACATTGTTCCTCCTGTATCCGAGGTTCGACTATCGGCCGAATCTCATCATGTACCGTCTTAAACGAGGAGCATTCTGCTGTGAACCTTTCTTTAGTTTGAATTCTGTTCTCGCAGGGGAAAAACAAGCTGGGTCGATCATTATCAAGCACATGTGTTTTGTAGGAGTTTACAGTGGGTCTGTGGGCTCCTGAGAGGCAGACCTTTCCAATAACCATCCACCCGAGATCAAGCTGTTGAGCGTAGGGTGCTTCGTGGGGGCCGTTCACCTGGCTGCGAACCTTGTGAGCATGGATGACATCTCGTCCCAGGAGAAGAAGGATATCTGCTGCTGGATCGAGTGGTGGTATTTTTTGAAGCTATGAGAGATAGATGAGGGTGAGTGATGGCGGCTTCTGGACGTATTTCATTTCTGTTGTCTGGAATTTGGTTGCATTTGGTTAGGACCGGCAGTGGCATGGACACCTTTCCATTGATGCCTTCGAGGACGAAGCCGTGGGCTCTTCGTCCCATTTTATCCACTGTGCCGGAAAATGTTTTTAATGTGTACGGGAGCACTTCTCCACCTTGGTTGAACGTCTCAAAGAAGGGGGAACGGGCCTGTGATACATTACTTTGGTCGTCTAAAATTGCATACATCCTCTTCTTCTTCTCAGGGGTTCCGCCAAAATATACATTTCCTAGGCAGATTTTTGAGCAGGATTTACCTTGTAGCCCTCTCCCACATACCTCAGTGCAGTCGGATGTTGTCACTATGCCGTTTAATGAGTTTGGCTCCCCGCCATGCTCATCTAGCAATGCGCTGGAGTCTGCAGCTGCCCATGAAGGTGTACCGGCATGTATGGCAGAAATTTGGCTGTCGCACTCTGAACAGCAGATAGCTTCTGTGCAGTCTTTTGCCCTGTGATTGGTTGATGAAAGACACTTGTAGCAGATCGAGAGCTGATTCAGGAGGTTTCTTCTTTTGTCAAGCGACTTCATTCTAAAACCTCTACATTTGGTGAGTGAATGTGGCTTTTTGTGAATAGGACACTGTTTGTCAGGATTGAGGGCGTTAAGGTTCATCTTGGTATGGGACGTGGCAATCTGAGTCTTATTCACTGTGACAGGGGCCCTAAACTGTTCTGTTCTCATTGTGGGTCTTTCTACTTTCATATACGCGCTGTTGTAACTTTGCAGGGTGAAACTGGGATCTGTTTTCATCTCTGCTTGACTATTGATGAACTGGACAAAAAAGGAGAATAGTGGATAGTGAACACTGCTTCTTTTTATACTTTGACCTCTGTTTGACCCATGCCTCCTGCAGGCCATGTGAGCTTTTCTACTATTGGATTAATCCCTCTTGAGGTGTCGAGAAAGCAGAGACCCGGAAGATACCCGTCGTTCTTCACTGCCTGTAGCTCCATAAGGAGGTCGCGAGCTCCTGTAGCAGGTGAAAATCTCTTTGAGAAACTCTTGGGAAAATCTCTAAGCGTTTGAACAGAGATGCTTCGGTAACTTCTGATGAGCCGTATTTTCTCTCCAGCCTTTCCCACAAATGTTTAAGACCTGTTTCTGGATCGCTGATTTGTACGGCTCTAAATCTGAGGGCGTGCTGGAGGGACTCACCGCTGAGCCACTTTGTCATTAAATCAAGCTCTTTGCTACACTTCAGATTCAAACCTTCAGTGGCATTGTGAAAGGTAGATTTCCAGCTCATATATGTCTCTGGTCTGTTGTTGAACACTGTCAGCTCTGCTGTCAAAAAATCACAATGAAAAAGGAGAACAGCGAGGTCTGATATGTCAGATGGTCTTGGCCGTGATGGAAACAAGCCGATGCTGTCGACTTGCATTCTGACCTGACTTCCAGTTGTGACAGGTGCTTGCTGTCGTCGTGCTCGGACATGTCCACTGCAATCAGGTATCCTTCGGACCTGGGCCATGCATTCGATGTGTGGAAAATCTTTTTACTCTTCTGCCCTCGGCCAAGCGTTCGTGCTTGGCTTATGCAATGAGCTAATCACTGATGACGTTCAGTAACCACTCGCTTTGTTGAGATCAGCCACTTCAGTTATGTTCCGGTGGTACATCCCGTGTAAGGGCTTGTCCTCCCATGATGATCCCTCTTCCAGCATCTCATCCTCTGTTCTCCACTGCCTGAGACATTCACTCAGCACGTCATCTGTCGGGGCCTTATCCTTGATGTACTTATGGATCTTGGATGTTTCATCCCGGATAGTGGCTCTCACGCTCACTAGTCCTCGGCCTCCTTCCTTGCGGCTAGCGTACAGTCTCAGGGTGCTGGATTTGGGGTGGAAACCTCCATGCATGGTGAGGAGCTTTTGTGTCTTAACATCTGTGGTCTGTATCTCTTCCTTTGGCCACCTTATTATTCCTGCAGGGTATCTGATCACTGGCAGGGCGTAGCTGTTTATTGCCTGGGATTTGTTCTTGCCATTGAGCTGGCTTCTTAGGACTTGCCTTACTCGTTGGAGGTATTTGGCTGTTGCCGCATTCCTTGTTGCCTGTTCAAGGTTGCCGTTCGCCTGTGGTATTCCAAGGTAGTTGTCCTCAATGTCTGCTATTGTTCCTTCTGGGAGTGAGACCCCTTCTTTGTGGATTACGTTGCCTCTCTTTGTCACCATTCTCCCACATTTCTCGAGCCCGAATCACATCCCGATGTCTGAGCTGTAGATCCTGGTGGTGTGGATCAGCGAGTCGATGTCTCGCTCACTCTTGGCGTACAGCTTGATGTCATCCATGTAGAGGAGGTGACTTATGGTGGCCCCGTTCCGGAGTCGGTATCCATAGCCAGTCTTGTTTATTATTTGGCTGAGGGGGTTCAGACCTATGCAGAACAGCAGTGGGGACAGTGCATCTCCCTGGTATATGCCACATTTGATGGATACTTGGGCAAGTGGCTTCCCATTGGCTTCAAGGGTGGTTCTCCACAACCTCATCGAGTTTTCAATGAAGGCCCTTAGAGTTCTGTTGATGTTGTACAGCTCCAAGCATTCAGTGATCCATGTGTGTGGCATTGAGTCATAGGCTTTCTTGTAGTCGATCCAGGCTGTGCACAGGTTGGTGTGTCGCACTCTGCAGTCTTGGGCAATTGTTCTGTCAACCAGGAGTTGGTGTTTGGCTCCTCTGGTATCCTTACCAATGCCCTTCTGTGCTTCGCTCATGTATTGACTCATGTGCCCACTTATCTTAGCTGCGATGATGCCCGACATGAGCTTCCATGTTGTGGAGAGACAGGTTATTGGCCGGTAGTTGGATGGGACTGTACCCTTTGAGGGATCCTTCATTATCAGGATCGTTCGCCCTTCGGTTAGCCATTCAGGGTGAGTCCCATCCCTTAGCAGCTGGTTCATTTGTGCTGCCAGGCGCTCATGGATGGCAGTGAGCTTCTTTAGCCAGTAGGTGTGATCATGTCAGGGCCAGGTGCTGTCCAGTTTTTCATACCTGAGACTCTATGTTGGATGTCTGCCACTGTGATAGTCACTGGATTCTGTTCAGGGAGGTTGCTGTGGTCTTCCCTCAGATCCACCAGCCACTGTGCATCACTGTTGTGTGATGCCTCCCTTTCCCATATACCCTTCCAGTACTGTTCAGTTTCCAGCCTTGGTGGGTCTGCTCTGTTGTTATTACCCTGCCATTGAGAGTACACTTTCGCAGGTTGTGTTGCGAACAGCCGGTTGATTCGTCTGGCTTCGTTATCTCTGGTGTATCTCTTTAGGCGGCTGGCCAAGGCTTGTAGCCTTTGCTTGGCAGTTTCGAGTGCTTCAGGTATGGGCATCTGGCTGTACCTCTTGGGCAATAGTCTTTTCATTGCACCTCTCTGGGCCTCTGTCATTTGGCTCACTTCCCTCCGAGCTGCCTTGATTTTTGCCTCCAACCTTCGTTTTCATGGTGGGTATTGTTTCTCATGGCTCCCATGGTTGCTCTTATAGCCAAGCACCTCTAGGATCACTGATGCTGAAGCGTATATCAGCTCATTGGTTTCTGTGATTGTTGTGGTAGGGATCGCTCTCAATGCTGCATTCACATCTTCCATGAGACTTTCTGATGGTACTTCACTTAGCCATAGTAGTGGGGTTCGGGGTTGCTTGTTTAATCTCGCCATGATCTTATCTTTCAGGTCAGTTGCTGCCTCGCTCAGCGTATCTGTGCTTATTGGGGCTTCGTACCCAATTTCCGGTTGGGGAGATGGTGAAACCTCCCCTCTGACCTGGCGTCCTGGCTCCCCCTTGCCGTAGCATTTGTGTTGTATCTCATCAATCTCAAGTTGTGATAGCAGTTGCCGTTTGTGGATGTTGGAACACTGAGCTACTAGTTGCTTCGCCGTCAGTCTTGAATGTGGGTTTCTCCATTCCCATTCACCGCACATTCTTTGCATGTAACCCCTCTGACTAGGGTTACTTGAGTAGTAGCATTCCAACAGAGCCTTGTTCTCGCATCTCAGCCATTTCTTGTTCCAGTAGCCCACTTCTCACCAAGGTGCTGTTGTGGATCACTAGTCTTGTGTGTATGTAGTGTGACAGACTTTAGGTGTGTGGCTAACCTTAAGTACCTGTGTATTCTGAGTTGTGTGTTGTCTATGTATGTGCACGTGTTTCCCCTGTGCAGTAGATGTTTGTGTGTGGCTGCTGGAGGGCTACATAGCTGGCTGACTATGTGGAAGAAGAATAGAGAAAAGGATGTAGACAGTGTGGAGTGAAAGTAGGTGAAGGAAAAAGAGTAAAGGGAAGGAAAATTAAAGTGAAAGGAAAGTGAGTGATTAAGTATGATGAGCGCTTTGCAGAGTGAGTGAGTGAGTGACATTAGAATGACAATAAACATTTACATGAGTACACGAGTTTGAATACTGGATGTAAAGTTATAACACATAGTTTCATTGCATCTATTATTTTTTTAACAAACCTTTTATATTAAACCATTGTTGTTACATACCACCTGTTAGTACAGCCACAGAGTTGCTTCCCTTCCGGTCCCGGTAGAGCTCTCCGTTGACGTACAGTTTGTCAACGCTGATGACAGCCCTGCAGCCTTCTGCCATGAACCTCTTACGGATGGGGAACAGTAATAAAGACTAATAAAGATATTTGTATTGGAATTGCGACTTGTCAAAATGTAGTTTTAGTCTTTAATTACATTTTGAACTTGTCATAAATACATTATAGATATCCGTAATGTGAAAACTGACGATCTATCATCTTATAGATCATCTCCGGACCGCTTGCCACGTTTATAAAGCTCTGACATATTGAAACAACCAGTCCGTTCAAACTGCAGCTAAGCCGCCGCCAGTCACGTGACGTATCGACACCTCTCGCTCTCAGTGGTCACGTGATTCGGAACGCACTCGAGATTCTGCTTGACGACACTTCCGCTTCAAGAGATCGATCCTGAGTCGAGTGGGAGGTCTCGAGTTGGACATCTCTAGGTTGGTCACTATATGTTAGTTCATTGTTCATGTCATGTCTTAGTTAGCCTTGTTGCCTTGCCATGTGTTCGTTTTGCCATGTGTGCATTCCGTTCACGCCAAGCCTTAATAAATTGTCCCTGCCATGTATTAGTTTTGTCTTGTTGCCTGTCCATGTATTAGTTTTGTGTTCCATGCCTTGTACTATCCCCGCACCCAAGCCATGTAGTATCCTCGCGTCCAGGCCATGTGTATTTCTCAAGTCCATGAAATGTATTAGCTCTATGTTTATGTGTCCATGCCAGGTATTAGTTCCCCGTTCTCACTATGGTGTGTGTGTTTTCTGTTGCTAGCTCGCTAAGTTTGCCTGTTGCTAGTTCTGTTAAGTTTGCCCGGTTATTAGCGTGCTAAGTTTGCCTTGTGTTTGCATTTTGGGTGTTAAAGTTGAAAATAAACTGTTTTGTCATGAATTCCCGGCCCTCACGCTACTCTGACTCGGCCCAGACTTACTTTTATAGCCTTGATCCGCCATTTTGCGTGGCGGATCATGACAGAAAGAGAGACTAACACTATGTGGACAATAACTTAACATGTTGACAATTATTTCCCTTGTTTGCTTGTTTGACACTTAGTGTCAAAAAGTGAGGAATGTGGTAAACTTTGTGTTCTGGCTGAGGGTTGTTCCTGGGGGGTCATGAAGCCTTTGATTCTCAATGCTGGGGGTTTCACTGTAGTGACCACGGGAACAAGGTTAAAGGCAGTAAAGAGGGGTTTACTGCACTCATGTATTTAAAAGACCAGTCAACAGCTCATGTGGGGGGTTGTAACGGGGTATAAATAAAGGTCTTGTGTCCTCAGTCCTTCAGTGGATACTTTGTACATAGTAAGATTTGCCTTACATCTTAGATGTACTGTAATTGTGATCAACTTTGTATCTACACAAGAGTAAACATTCACATGGTTTATCACACTGATAATCTCCAGTTAATTTCTTATGAAGATTTCCACTACACATCACATCTGACCTGGGGCCCGTTTCAAGAAGGTGGTTTTGTGGAAACTCTGAGTTTGTTAACCCTGAAATGAGGAAAACTCGAGTTTTCGGTTTCAGAAAGCGGGGTAACTTAAACCCGCAAAGCGGGGTAAGTTTAAGCCCGTTTCAAGAAGCGAGGTAATCGAAACTCAGAGTCAGTTACTATGGCAACTTACTCTGTGAACCTAACCTGGTCGCGAGCAGGTTTTATTCGGGAAACCCAGAGTTTCCTTCGGTCTCCGCCCCTTTTTAAAGTGAACAGTGTTTAAATGCCTCATTTAATCTTTCAGTACGTTCATAGATTTCACCTGTTTCCTTCGCGCAGAGACCAAAATGTTCGTTTCTAGAGGATCCTGTAGATGAGGACGCTGTATTAATTCACACGGCATTGAATTTACGCTGCGAGAGGATTTTGACGCCACGAGTTAATTTTCTGTCATATCGCCGTGCATATTTATTTGAGCGGTACCGTTTTTATCGAGACTCCATACATACATTAATAATCTTATCCACCCATACGTCAAACACATCACCCATCGTGGCCGTGCTTTTACATCCGAACAGATTCTTTGTGTTGCGTTACGTTTTTTTTGCAAACGGTAGTTTTCTTTATAACATTGGAGATGCTGAGCACATTAGTGAAGCCACTGTGTGTAGAAAAGTTCGACCTCAAGCGCTTTCCTTGACACAAACTCCTCAGAGCCATTAAAAAGGAGTTTCACAGGATTGCAGGTATGTGGTATTTAATTCGTTTCATTGAGGCTAATCTGAAAAATGATCAGTTAATAATATCTTGCTGTGATCTGAAATAAACTGATAAATGTGCAGGTACACTGACTACTCTTTCTAATGGTCACTGTAACTGACATTACATTGTTTACATCACCAAGATCATATGTGATGCTGCACATATCATAAACGTGAAGTCATGGATATATCAAGAGTCAACCCTAAGTAACAGGTTGCACTGTGGTAAGTACATGTATGTCCTATACACTTATTTCAATGCATGCACTACACACTCACAGGAGCACTTCTATGTAGCAATACAATACAATACAATACAAGACCCTGAGGAAGACTTCCTCCATCATGGTAATCTGCAGAGTGGATGGACAGTCAGAGATGTGATTTGCTTTAATGTCTTAATCAACCATCACCACCACCAATAAAAGAAACTGAATAGATGCAAACCATCCATCCATCCATTTTCTTAACCGCTTACTCCCTAGTGCGGGGTCACGGGGGTGCTGGAGCCTATCCCAGCTGGCTACGGGCGAGAGGCAGGGCAACACATAGACAGACAACCATTCACTCACACACTCACACCTACGGGCAATGGAGAGAGGCCAATCAACCTAATGCACGTCTTTGGACTGTGGGAGGAAGCCGGAGAACCCGGAGAGAACCCACGCAAACACGGGGAGAACGTGCAAACTCCACACAGAAAGGCACGAGGTCCGCCTTCGGGAATCGAACCCAGAACCTTCTTGCTGTGAGGCGACAGTGCTACCCACCGCACCACCGTGCCGCCCTAGATGCAAACCATAATTTATTTATTTATTTTTCATTTCCTACAAATACAAAGGCAATTGTTAGATTTTATGATTCTTACAATAATTCATACAATTCACCTTTAACTATACAATCATCTCCAGCTTGTGTTTGGGAATAGTTCCTTTTTATTCTTACAGAATTGAACTCTGGCATTTACTGAACATCACTGAACTGTGTGCATCTGTGCAGCAGAATGTGACGGACCTCCTCCTGCTGTTCCACACTCTGGGGCAGAGGGGAGATAATAATGTACACTTGTATACTTGGAGATCAAGTTACATCCTTTAGGCTACGCAACACAAACATCAGAAATCATGTGATGTGTATAAACTGTATTAATATTACACTTTATAATACTGAATTATGTTTTTACATTTTATTTTTACCCATGTTCTTTTATGTCTGCAGGATTGCCCCTACATAAAAACTGAAATTAAATTCTTATATTATTACGTGTTTTGGGTAACTTTTAAAAACCTAATTAGATTAATGGAATAATTACTCTCCATAAAACGTATTGGATTATTGAATTATCATTACTTTACAAATCCCACATCAACCACCACAGAATTTTGAAAATGCATAGACATAACACTGCACTTTTAATTCATACAAACGTCGGTATTTATGCAATTACTGAAGCAACTCCTTAGATGAGTGAACAATTACTTTACAAGTCCTTACTTTACGAGTGAAATATAACAACAATACTAAAATTATTTAGTATTTAGTTACGCTGAACACTGTATGATTAAAATGTAAACTTACGCATTGACTCGAGGAGCTATTTTCTTCCAAGCTAATTCTTTCTCTTTCGCCGCTGCAGCCGTGATGCTTTTTCTACGGAACATAGGCTCGTAGTCGTTATATGCTTGACGTATCATATCCATTTCCGGACGTCTTTTGTTGTCCTGTTGCCATGGTGACTCGTAATATCTTCACTCCATTGATCAGGGCTTTGTATCGTCGCGGTGCACGCGCTTAACTCTGAGTCAATCAAATCAGAGTTGCTTAAACCAACTCTTTTCAGCTGTTCTGGAACCGAAAACTCCAGGTTTGCAAACTCAGAGTAGATCAACTCAGAGTTTTAACTTAGTTTGTTAAACCTCCTTCTTGAAACGGGCCCCAGAACACATTCACATGTTTGAATATGAGAAAATCAGGGGCATCTTGAATAGGTCTGTGCCTGTGTGTTAATGACTCACCTTATGATTCATCTTGATGAACCCGGGACCAAAGATTAGCAGCAGTAGGGGAAAGTGGAACTTCACTAGACGAGGCCATGTGTGGTGGGACAGAGGGAATGTCTTTGCTCTGTCATAAACACCAAGCGCTTTGTCTTTTGTCTGTCAGGTCAATATCATGTTGGTTAGAAACAAAGTTTGATTTTGTTACTGGTGAGATTTATGTCCAAAGAAAGGACACAGAAGGTGTGAAGGACAGATCATAAGGAGCAAAAAGCCACGTAGTGACAAAGAGAAGCAGTCATTATCCCTCCTAATCCAAAATAACACATAATTGGCGTATCATTGTGTAATGTATTTACACGGCTGGCGTGCAGCTCCATCTGATGACCTGAATGACGACTGATTAAGTATAATTTGCACATATTGTTAATAGCAGGAGTGGTGCTTGCCATCATCTGAGCTGAGCTTAGGGGGGAGCAGCTGTCTGTAAAACATGCAAACCAAGTCCTCGGACTGATGTTTAGTTTAATTCGACACATGACTAATTAGCCTAAAAAGAGGTTGAATCATCAAAGTCTGCAGGGTGGAGGTAGTTTTGTCAAATCTAAACACTCACACACACACACAGACACAGACACACACACACACACACACACACACACACACACACACACACACACACACACACACACACACACACACACACACACACACACAATGGATTATAGCAATTAAAGCAAAATACACCTTTTTTATGGTAACCTTTACAAAAAACACCAAACAGCTTCACCAGCATAAAGCAGATTGTTCTTCTAGAGCTGACTCTGAAGCAGTTACGTGTCGTCTCCTTTGAACATTATTTGGAGCATCAAAGAGCAGAAAAATAACATCTTCATGTTCAAGGGTGAAATGAATCCTAACACTGTGTTTACAGCAGGTTGTGACTGAGCTGCACCTCGTTGGAAGGTGTTCCTTTGCCCCATGTGTCTCAAAGTCATCAGTAACAGCAGGTCTGCATCGAATGAGCTGAGACCCCATTGCAACCATTAGAGCTGGTCTGTATCAGTGCAACACTATTACGGTGAGACCACGATGTAACTTAAGCAACACGTTCAAGACTTTATATGCGAGTTCAGGCATCTTTGGTCTGATTTGAACACCGACAGATGGACATGATGGTCTCTGGGCCCTTGTGTTATCCTCTGCACCTAGTAACTCAGCAGGGACAAAAGACAGAGCAGGAGAAGGCATCCACACAGGTTTGTGTACAGTCACCATGGAGAATGACGGAGACCAGCAGAGATGGATTTGAAGGCCATGGAGACTGAATGACAACTACCTTGCAGTACAAGTGTGAGCAAAGGGCGTGTCAGGGTGGTGGTTTGCTTTATTCTAGAGCAGTCTGAGGTAAAGTGCTGTAGCTGACAGTGTGTACAGTGGCAGTTGTCCACTAAAAATCAAACAATGCCTTTGTCTTGTGCTGAGGGTGATGCTGTGACCAGTGTCTGTTCTTGGCTGCTGAGAGGGTCAAGTTATTCCTTTTAATGAATGAAGCCAATGAACCACAAAGCGAAGGTTCAGGTTCACTTTAGGTGGTGTTGGAGCAGAGTCAGGGGAGACTCAGCACTTGGTGAGTCTACATACTGTACTTTTCAAGGATTCACATCTCTTTTGAATGATGAGCGAGAAGAATCATTCAGTTTTTTTCAATTCCTAATGCATTTGTCAGTAAATAAGCAAGATGATCACTATGTTCAAACATAAACCACACAGCATTTACAGCATTGTAGCTTTGACTCATAATATCATATAATTGTTTAATCTCCTCTTCAGCTTTGTATCAAAGCCAGGTTTACCTATAAGACACAAATGTGGACTTGATGAATGACAGTTAAGATGCAGATCCACATCAAGTAGAAATATCCTTTTTATTCATTTTGTTTCTGCTATTTTGTGTGACAGTGTGTGTCTTAAGATACAAAACGTTTTAAGTGTGTGTCTGTGTGAATCCTTGGATGATCCCAGTCTCTCTAAATGCTAATGGGCTTCCACTGAGCCTTGCTTTAGACCAGCAGGAGGCAGGATGAACGTAACTGTCATATGCCTTTCAAGGTTTCCTCATTTCACTGCAAAAAATCACAATGACCCAGCAAGACTTGTGTGTGTGTGTGATCTTAGTTTTCCATTATTATTGATAATGTCACTTCCATCACCAGGTAATAAACTGGACACCAGTTTCTGGATGTCTGCTTTCTGTACATACATGTATTATGTGTTTGAAGTTTGAATTTTATTTCACTGGTTAACATGTACTGGTTAAAAAGATTAATGTCATTATAATGAATGCTGATAATAAAATCTTTTAAGCTTAATGGTGATTTGTAGACTTGCCACAAAGGACAAAGTCTTTGTGATATGTGTCTGTGGGCTCTGTCCTAATGTGGCTCCCTCTCCAGCTGCTGGACCTGACAAAGATGCTATAATAGCTTCCTAGTCACATCCTTTTCTTTTTCTTCTCAGCAAGACCTCTATCCCCCTCAAAAAGCCATGGTCTGCTGCTCTTTTGAAGCTGAAGACAGAAAAGACACATATGAAAACAAATTAAACTGAGCCCTGAAGGCCCAAACGCGACCCGTCACCACTTGGTATGGAAGGAAGGAAGGAATATACTTTTCCAGTGTTCCTCTTCTTAAATGGAATGTCTATCACATATTTATTAGAAACATCCTCCATCAATGACACTAAGTCATTTCTCAACAATAAGTACAACCAAACCTTATTTAAAGGCATGGATCCAGGCAGTTTAGTGGATTACAGTATAATAAGCTGTTCATAACTGTCAGTCTAACCCAGTTCAGACGTCCACAGTGGAACAAGATTGAGTCAAACCAGAGCAGGAACATCGGCTTCAGTACACAAACGTAACACTGCAACCAACTGTAAATGAATTCATGCAGCTCCTCTAGTTTGATGAACACACAGCTTCTTCTTTAACGCGGTTAGATTCACCAATATTACATCAGCTCTGGAATGATGCTACACACCAGGAGTCTGTTCCCAGTTCATCTTTATCTGTACCATTGGAAACAGGATTAGTATTGTTATTGTGACATATGCACTGTTAACTTTTAACCTTTTACTTCTTACTTTTACTCTTCACTGAGACACTGCACCCACATGGCTATTAAGCGTAGCTGCCTGGAAACAAACTAAAAAGTCTAAATATTGTGACCTACAGGAAAACACTTGAGACGACTATTCTTCTATAGCAGGCAAAACCTGGGCTTGTTTTTATGAATTTACAGACTAACAAAATTCTTGTATCTTACAAAACACGGGCTGACTAACTAAATATTTACGATCTAGTGTTCGCTAGAGATGAGATGTTTTTTCTTACAACCATCTCTATCCTTCTGGTTTTCTTTCAGTTCCTCTGTCTCTGTTCTTTCACCTCATATTTGACATGTTGCATTCCTGTCGATTTCTCCTTATATCACACGTCCCTGTGTTTCTGAGCCATTATCACTATCAGCTGCCCTGACTCCATCATCTTTGGTACCAATGACCGTCATTACAGCCTGTAACAGTAAATCGTTAGGGGGAGCTGCCTGGAAGGCCCCTTCACAGACCACTGAGTGACTGAGAGTGAAAAGCTTTCTGCCTGCGTCCTGTTTCTCTCCTGTACTTTTCACAAGCCTGTTAATACAGACTAGGCTTCATATTACTTTTGTTTCCGTGTTTCTCTTGCTCTGTTCTTCTTAATAATCTCCGATGGGTTTCACAAATATTCTCCTTCTAGTCCTTAAGCCAACGTCCCAGAAACCTTCCTGTCTCCATGAACAGATGGGGCAACACAGCTCCTAATGACACATGTCCTTTAATAAGCAAGATTGTTTCCAACCACTGAACCACTGTGTGATGTGCCTCATTTTCAGAGCTTGGTAATTGTGTGTGAAGATGTTTTATTTGTTTGCTTCACACAGCGGCGCCTGAGGACTAAAGTTGCTGAAAGTTATTAGAATTGATTATTAGTATAAAGGCCAGATTAGCTCCCAATGTGGCAACCCTGGGAACCTTAACGCATAATCAGGAGGTTCCACCGTGTGGGTGAGAAGAATCATTGTTTCATTTCACTGTGCAACATGTGTCTCAGTGAAACCCTGTTTATAATAAGGGTGTTATTCAGTCCTAGTAAAGGAAAGTGAAGCTCCTCAAAACTATAAATTAGGATTTAGGATTCTAAGGGCTCACAAACTTTGAGGGGCACAAAAAGATCATCTTAATTGTTAATACCATTAACAGACATCATTCAAGATTCAGTTTCAAAAAACTTCATTAATCCCAGAGGGAAATTATTTTGCACACTTTGATCCCTGTCACAGTTAGGGGTACACACAAGGTAGGGAGATTAAAAATAAGAATGCTACCACATATACACTCTCTCACTGTCACAGATCTGGCTCCGCTGTCATGCTCATCTGCATTGCCTGTTTTGTTTTACTGCGTCCGGTCCAGTTCCTGTTTGTAATAGTTCCATCCAGCTATGTGATTCACCACCTGCAACTCATTTGTAATCTGTCTGTGTATTTTGGCCCACACCTCGCTCATGCCATTTGCCAGATTGTTGTTCATGTTACCCTTGTTCCTGTGTCAACTCTCCATCGTTCATGCTGCATAAGTCCTTTGCATACCATCAGCAGTATCAGCAGCAGCGGTATTGAGATTCGGATCTTTCTTCTTCTTCTTATTGAAAACATTCAGCTTTTTTAAGAAGTGTGCTTTCATTTTTTTCATTCATATCTTTCATATTTTTCATTTTTTATTAATCTTTTTTTTAATAAAATTCCCCTAAGAAAAAAAATGGAAAACCATTTTCAAATTCTCTTCAGCTTTGTCTTATTTCAGCTTTAACTACTTCAGCATACTTTAAGCTACAGACGCCATTTAAACTACAAAACAATCTTCAACTATTCAACTATTAATCTGTTGTTGAGCTTTTTAATATCTTTAATACTTTCTGAACTATAAGAGTTTATCTATCGGGTGGTTTTTGAGGAATTTTCAGCTTTTCCATTAGTGTGTATTGCGTGAGCTAGAGTGTGTGACGTCACAGCTAGAGTGCGGGGACACATTATTTCAAGCCAGAACTTCTGTCTTTAACTTGTCACTACAGCCACAGTTTTTTAGATATTGATATAATTTTTCACTCGTTCATAGTCATACGTGTCTTCTCTCTAATGAGGACCTATATTGTAGTCTGTATTTGCCTCAAAGCGCAGAGTTCCAGAAATCCTCCCATTTACTCTAATGCATTAGGCTGTGAGATTTTTTCAAAGAAATTCAGATGTACAACATTTAGCTTTAATAGCACTGCTTTTGCTTTTGAATGGATAATTGTGACTAGTTAATGAGACTATTTTACAGTTTAGATATTGAGCACACACAGCTCCTCCAAATCCTTTCGAAATAAAATCCCCAATCCTGATTTATATAGCAATATTTGTGCTTTCAACTAGTTTATAACTAGTTAATACGACATAGTACCTGCACAGGCTACCTTCAGATCCTTTCAAAATAAAAGCACCATTTCAGATCTTTAGCTAAAAATACAATATATCTGCTTTCAACTGGTTTATTATGAGTAGTTAATGAGACTGTTTGTCAATTTAACAATTACTTACGCATGCTTGTTCCATTGTCTTTCAAAATAAAAGCACCAATTTAATTTATCAGCTTTTGTAGTCATTTATATGCTTCTGAATGGGTAATGACTGCTAATTAATAACACTGTTTTACCTTTTATCAATTGTCCACACACCTTTTCCAAATACTTTCAAAATAAAAGTTTGGCTGGTTCAATATGACTATTTAATGAGACTACTTTATTAGTAGTCTGTGGTGGAAATTTTCCATAAAGAAGCAGATGAGAGAGATGTCCTTTTGTGCGATTTATTGAAATAATAAAGAAAATAAAAATAATGGGGAAAGCAAATAAAAAGCTGTCACGATCTGGGGTTTTTGTGTCTTGTTGTGTCCTGTTTTATTTTGTACTCTTCCGGTTTCTGCTCACCAGGTTAGTTTTGTTTTGAAAGGACTTAAGTTTGTCAACAGTGGGTTCCAGAACCCCGGGTCCCGAGATCTCGGTCATGGGAATCGAACAGCCCTCTTCTCCGGCAGAGGAGTCCCTTGGTCCTCCGACTGACTGTGTTCCGTTTATAGCAGGCATCCCAGATGGCGTCGCACGGCAGGAGGAGGTCGCGCCCGCTGCAGCTCCTGCGGACCTCCAGGAGGAGGTCGCGCCGGTCGCAACTCCTGCTGCGGTTCCTGTCGACCCCCAGGAGGGGGAACATTACAAACTGGTGTTTTTGTGTCTTGTTGTGTCCTGTTTTATTTTGTACTCTTCCGTTTTCTGCTCACCAGGTTAGTTTTGTTTTGAAAGGACTTAAGTTTGTCAACAGTGGGTTCCAGAACCTCTTCTCCGGCAGAGGAGTCCCTTGGTCCTCCGACTGACTGTGTTCCGTTTATAGCAGGCATCCCAGATGGCGTCGCACGGCAGGAGGTCGACAGGAAGCTTTTCCTGTCGACCTCCCTGCCAAGGTCTCTCCAGCCACCGTCGGCTCCTCGGAGGCCGCAGCTCCCGACGATCCCCAGGAGGGGGTCGCTCTTGCCGCAGCGCCTGCCGCAGCTCCCGCCGCAGCTCCCGCCGCAGTTCCCGCCGCGGCTCCCGACGATCCCCGGGGGGGGGTTGCTCCTGCCGCAGCGTCTGCTGCAGCCCCTGCCGGCCTCCAGGAGGAGGTCGGTCCAGCTCTGTCTCCTGCCGCCCTCCCGGAGCAGGTGGTCGGCCCGCTCCTGGTTCCTGTGTTCTTTGGGCCAATGTGGTGCAGGTGAGCTCCTGGTGGGTCCAGCGCGGCTCGCGTTTGCAGCGGTTCCGGTTTGATCTGGCACAGATCGCATCTGCCTCAGCTCCTGGTGGTCTGGTCCCGCCACGCTCGGCTCTGCTCAGGGGGGTCCGGTCCCGGCCACGCTCGTCTCAGCTCCTGGCGGTCCGGTCCCGGCCACGCTCGTCTCAGCACCTGGTGGTCGGGTCCCGGCCACGCCCGTCTCCGCTCCTGGTGGTCTGGCGCCTGCAGAATCTGCATCGGTTCCTGGCGGCTCGGCTCCGGCCGCACCTGCATCGGTTCCTGGCGGCTCGGCTCCGGCCGCACCTGCATCGCGTTCCTGGCGGCTCGGCTCCGGCCGCACCTTCCGTGGGCGCCGTGGAAGGCGCCATAGGGGGGGGGGGTACTGTCACGATCTGGGGTTTTTGTGTCTTGTTGTGTCCTGTTTTATTTTGTACTCTTCCGGTTTCTGCTCACCAGGTTAGTTTTGTTTTGAAAGGACTTAAGTTTGTCAACAGTGTTTTGGTTTCAGTTCCTGTTTTATTTTGTAGCACTTCCCTTTCGCGTCACGCCACAGTAGTTCCCGCTTCACCTCCGGTTTTCAGTTACGCACCTGTGTCTCATATGGTTAGCCCCGTTCCACGTCTCGGTCTCATTATACACACCTGTCTAGAATCAATAATCTACCCACCTTGTATTTAAGATCCACCTCTCACCCTCGTAATCTGCCAGATCGTTGATTCATTGTTCTGGGCAGATTCTCCAGTAGAGCACATTCCGTTGTCGACCCAGTTACGTTTTTTCTGACCATTGCTTCTCGCCTGATCCTGACCAGTTTTGTAAGTTGATTCTGTTGCCGAACTCTGCCTGGTTTTGAACCTGTCTACGCCTGTCGATTCTGCCCCCGAGATCTGAGCCTTTGTTAACCTGTGTGTGACCCGGACTGCCTTGTGACTTCGCTTTTTGGAATAACCCACATTTTTAAACACCGTACGCATCGTGTCCTGGCACTGTGCATTTGTGTCCTTTATTTGCCGTTCGTGACAAAAGCATGGATGTTGATCGTGCACATCAACAAACCAAAAACCAGCTGGGGAGATCAGTGCACACACCACGAAGGTGTGATGCAAAGAGCCCAAGATCCTCAAGTTGCTTCTGCCTTTTAACCCCTTTCTCTGGCTCTGGTGGAAAAGGCAAAATTTTTTCATTACAAAGTCTCATTAAATAGTCATTTTTAATTTAGTTTAGTAATAATGACCTGCACGTTTTGTCCATATCCTTTCAAAAGACTACCAATCTAAATCTTTAGCTAAATATAGGAGTATTTCTGCTTTCAACTGATGTATTGTGAATAGTTAACGAATCTATTATACTTCACTGTTTAGCAATTACCTGCACGGGCTTCCCTAAGAGCCTTTTAAAATAAATGCACTAATCCAAATTCTTAGCTAAAAATAGCAGTATTTCTGTTTTCAAGTGGTTCATTATGACTAGTTAAGACTCATTTACTGTTTAGCAATTACCTGCACACGTTCCTCCTCCGCCAAAGCTCCAACTTTTTCCTCTGCAGCTACTTTCAGGTGTATTAAATGTTTCCACTTAAGCTATTCCTTTATCTCTTGAACCTAAAAACTAGCTGTTTTTTTAAATGTATGTACATTTTGTCTTCCTGTATTTTCAGCAGTTATTTCAACTTCAGCAAATGTCAGGTTCTGGTTCTGTTCTCGGTTTTATTTTGTAGGACTCTGTTCATCAGCCTTATATTCATGTTTTGGGTTTCCATTTCCTGTTTTATTTTGGTAGTCTCCCGGTTTCTGTTTTTGTTCTAGCTTCACTTCCGGTTTACGTCACGTCACAGCTGTCCCTGCTTCACCCGATCATTGTACACACCGGCAGTTCATCAGTAATCACTCACCTTGCATTTAAGCACCCCTTCTCACACCAGTACTCTGCCAGATCGTTGTTTACTGATTCCTGACCCTCACGTTCTCGCAGCTCCTTACCGACCCTGTAAGTCTTTTTCCCGTATTGACACCTGCCGGTTATCAGACCCGAGAAACTATTTGCCCTGTGTGCTGGAAGACTGTTAACCTGTGTATGACCTGGACTGCCTTGTGACTTCGTTTCTGGAATAAACCCACCTTTTTCACCATCTGCATCGTGTCCTGGCGCTGTGCATTTTTCGGTCCTCATCCGAGCGCCTCCCGTGACAGCAAATCTTTTTCAACTTTTCTCAATTTGAAATTCAACTGCTTTAGCTTCTTCTGCCAACATTTAGCTCCGTTTAAACAACTCAGCATTCTCTTTAAATACATTAATCTATTCTTTACATGCTTCAGCTATTTTCAACTGACTAAAGTGTTTTAGCTACTTTCAGCAATTTTCCAGGAATACATTCAGCATGGCAGCATTCACTGTGCATTTTTCTATGGAAATGCTATATGTAGTTATTATTATTATGAATAATACGACAAGTGTTTTTGTTCATCTGTTCTCTCCAGCATGGCCACTCTTCCCCGCCACACTGTCCGGTCCTCTCTCCGTTTTGGACGTCCTGGTTTTCGTGGACTCGGGAGCAGAAGCCAGCTTCATTGGTCTGAATGACATCTGAATGAACATTTGAACATTTGTGCGGACGTGCCCGTGCTGCTGGGTATGCCCTGGTTACAAGCACATGACCCACACATCAGTTGGGCGGCAGGCAGGATAATGGGTTGAAGTTCCTTTGTCTGGCTAATTGCTCGTCTGCAGGGGGCTGCCACAGCCTCCAGTTGAACTCCATCCGCAGGATTACAGATTTATCTCTCGGGTGCCTACTGTATATCATGATATTGGTGAGGTGTTTAGTAAAAGGCGCGCTACCTCTCTTCCTCTGCACAGGCCCTATGACTGCGCCATTGACCTCCTTCATGGCACCACTCCCCCCCACGGGAGAAAATTTTCTTTAATCAAACCAAAGCGGGAGGCCATGGAAGACTATATTAAATCTGACCCTCCTCATCCCCCGCTGGGACTGGGTTTTTCTTTGTGGCAAAAAAGAATGCGGGATTACGGCCATGCATAGACTATAGGGGGATCTGCGGTCTTCCAGGGGTTTGGTGAATGACGTACTCCGGGATATGGTTTAATAGGTTTGTCTTTGTTTATTTAGATGACATTCTGATTCAAAGGATATAAGGGATCATGTGGAGCATGTTAGAGCAGTGTGGCTTAGGTTGCTAGAAAATCAGTTGTTGTGAAGGCTGAGAAATGTGAATTTCACACTACCCGAAACTCCTTCCTGGGGTTCCTGTTTGAAACCCGGGTATCTGGTGATGGCTCCGGCTAAGGTTTTGGCCGTGGCAGACTGGACAGGGCCTAGGGATTGTAAGCAATTACAGCGCTTCTGTTGTGAGTCAGCTTCCAGACAGCCAGAGGGCACTCTGGCTCACGTGGCATTAAGGCCCTCTTGGTTGGGTTCTTTGTTTTTTTCATTTCCTGTCATGTCATGTCATGTCCTGTTATTAGGTTAATTAGAGTCACCTGTTTTAGTAGGTATGTAAGTTTCTGGTTTGGGTACAGTCTTTGTTGGTGCATTACTCATTACGTGTTACTTGTTACTGGTTATGGGTTACTTGTTACTGGTTATGGGTTACTTGTTACTGGTTATGGGTTACTTGTTACGTGTTGCAGTGTCGTTGTGCTCTGTCCAGGTTTGTGTTTGTTCACTGTTTGTGTTGGATACTGTTGTTTGCATGTTTTGTGTTTTAGTATGGCTACTTAGTTTCCTGCTCTGCAGTGATCTTTTGTTTTACCTGTGAGTTATATGTGTTAGTTCGCATTTTTGTTTCTGACTTATCCTGCAGTCGCAGCGTTCTTAGTTTGTATTGTTCTCAGTCTGTATGTTCTATTTATTTATTAAATCACTTATTGTCAGTCCTGTCTGTGGGTCGTGCATTTGGGTCCTCCCTCCAGTTTAGTTTGAAGGCCTTTGTAGCCTGTTCCCCCACTCATAGTGAGTGTGTTTTAAAAATACAGTCCAGTCCAGTTTGACCCTTGTCCGTAACAGAATGCACCAACCATTTGGGCCCAGCCGACCCTGTTCTTTTTTGTTTTTCCCCGGTTAGTGTAGTGGAGCGCTACTGTAGGGGTAGTCTGCGTTAGCACTATAGCTTGTCTTGTTTGTGAGGCTGTGTGTTTGTGTTCACTGGGTGCTTGTCTTGTTTTCGTGCTTGTACGACTTGTTTAGTTTGTCTGTGTGTGCTCTGTCCAGTTCGAGTTCAGTGCCATGGATCCAGCTAGACCAGATCTGTCCCCACACTTTTTGATGCGCTACGGGGTCATATTGAAAGCAGCCACTGAAGCTCCTAGGCCGGAGGCCAGGTTAGTAGCAGTCGAGCTGCTGGATGACATTTTGTGGGAGGAACCCTGGTTGTTTGAGTTCCCGGGTGTGGCAAAGCTGTGGGTTGAGGTGGGTGCGATGCGCGATGAGCTACAACGCGCACTATTTCGCCCCCCTCTTCCAGACTCGGGGTTTCGTTTTTGTACCGGGCCCCCAGACTTCCATGGACAGTCGCTCATCTCCAGCTCGTGGGTTGGCGCAAAGATGGGCGTCCCTGATTCGGCTCGCACAACGCACTTCACTGCGTCTGTTGCACAGCCCCCGAGACGTCAGCGTTCAAGGCGGAAGACGCTGCGCTCGACGAGACAGCAATGGAGGGCTGCTGTTCTCGCTCCTCCAGGACCGGCACTTGGAGGACCAAGTGTCGGAGCCCGCTGGCCGTCGGCCGGCAACTGTGTCAGCGGGAGACCCTCTTACCCAGCGCTCTTGGGAGGGAGCACTGGATGGGGAGTCACAGCGTGAGGATGCCGCTGTTCAGACTCCTACACCTGCACCAAGGCACTTCAACGAGGAAGCGTCGACGGGTGCAGATCGGCAGTTCACTACTGCTGTGCCAACTCCACGGTCCCAGCGTTTGGAGGAGACGCAGGGCATGGAAATACAGCGGGGCAGTCCCGTTGCACAACATCGGGTTCTGGTTTCGGCCCCTCGGCGTGGAACGTCAACGCCGCAGCCGAACTTCCCAGTACCTGCACCACGGTGCCATAAGGTGGTGGCGCCGTTCAGTGCGATTCAGCGCGACAGCACATTAGCTGTTGCCTTCACCTCTTCATGTTTGGCTCCGGTTCTGGCTCCACGTCTAGTTTCGTCTCTGGCTCCGGTTCCGGCTCCACGTCTGGTTTCGTCTAAGAAGGGCGCTTATCTGAGGGTGGGGCTGCTTCTTGTTTCCCCGAGGGCAGCACCACGTAAGGTTCCTGTCGCCAAGCCACGTTTGACCCTTGAGGTTCCTGGTGGTCCAGTGGAGGCCACGTTTCGTCGCGGTGGTCCAAAGAGGACGCCGTTGGTTCCTGTTCGTCGCGGTGGTCCAAAGAGGACGCCGTTGGTTCCTGTTCGTCGCGGTGGTCCAAAGAGGACGCCGTTGGTTCCTGTTCGTCGCGGTGGTCCAAAGAGGACGCCGTTGGTTCCTGTTCGTCGCGGTGGTCCAAAGAGGACGCCGTTGGTTCCTGTTCGTCGTCGCGGTGGTCCAGGGAGGACGCCGCTGGTTCCCGTTCGTCGTCGCGGTGGTCCAAGGAGGACGCCGCTGGTTCCCGTTCGTCGCGGTGGTCCAAAGAGGACGCCGTTGGTTCCTGTTCGTCGTCGCGGTGGTCCAGGGAGGACGCCGTTGGTTCCTGTTCGTCGCGGTGGTCCAAAGAGGACGCCGTTGGTTCGCTTGTCGTCGTCGCGGTGGGTCCAGGGAGGACGCCGTTGGTTCCTGTTCGTCGTCGCGGTGGTCCAGGGAGGACGCCGCTGGTTCCCCGTTCGTCGTCGCGGTGGTCCAAGGAGGACGCCGCTGGTTCCCGTTCGTCGTCTTGGTGGTCCACAAGGGCCCTAGGGCTCATGGGGGGCTATGCCACCGGACTGGTCGCTTTGCCGCCATAATCACCCGCTGCTACGCTGGCTCTGCCTCTACCGTCGACGCCCACCCAGGGAGCTGGGCCCGTGTTCAGGGGCACCAGGAGTGCCAGTTGACTCCCAGCGGCTGCTGGGTTGGACCCTGCCTCGTTGGCACCCACCATGAGACTGGTGGAGGACTCGTTATTTGTGGACTACCTCAGTTTGTTTTGGGACTTGTTTAACTATTGGGAGTTACGTTAGTGGGGTGATGTTTTGATCAAACAAGTGTATGTGATGTTATGGTTTTTTTTTTGTTTTTTTTTTGTTTTGGAGTGTTTACGGTTTGGTTGGTTCATGTCTGTTGCTGGTTCTTGGGTGTTCTTGTCTTGTGTTTTGGTTTTGTTTGTCCCGCCTCCTCGCCTCCCTCCACCCGCCCGGCTCGTCTAGTTTGTGCAGGTTCGCCGTCTGGGAGCCGGCTTTGAGAGGGGGGCTCTGTTGTGAGTCAGCTTCCAGACAGCCAGAGGGCACTCTGGCTCACGTGGCATTAAGGCCCTCTTGGTTGGTTCTTTGTTTTTTCATTTCCTGTCATGTCATGTCATGTCATGTCCTGTTATTAGGTTAATTAGAGTCACCTGTTTTAGTAGGTATTTAAGTTTCTGGTTTGGGTACAGTCTTTGTTGGTGCATTACTCATTACGTGTTACTTGTTACTGGTTATGGGTTACTTGTTACTGGTTATGGGTTACTTGTTACGTGTTGCAGTGTCGTTGTGCTCTGTCCAGGTTTGTGTTTGTTCACTGTTTGTGTTGGATACTGTTGTTTGCATGTTTTGTGTTTTAGTATGGCTACTTAGTTTCCTGCTCTGCAGTGATCTTTTGTTTTACCTGTGAGTTATATGTGTTAGTTTGCATTTTTGTTTCTGACTTATCCTGCAGTCGCAGCGTTCTTAGTTTGTATTGTTCTCAGTCTGTATGTTCTATTTATTTATTAAATCACTTATTGTCAGTCCTGTCTGTGGGTCGTGCATTTGGGTCCTCCCTCCAGTTTAGTTTGAAGGCCTTTGTAGCCTGTTCCCCACTCATAGTGAGTGTGTTTTAAAATACAGTCCAGTCCAGTTTGACCCTTGTCCGTAACAGCTTCTAGGGGTTCTCAAACTTTGACTGAAAGTTCATTCGAGGTTTTAGCAAGGTTGCAGCTCCGTTCCACGCTTTAACCTCCACCAAGGCTCTGTTCGTATGGTCTGCGAAGGCACCATGCGCCTTTTTCTTACGCCTCCTCACCAGCACAGAGCGCAATTATCATGCAGCCGAGAGTTGTGATGGTGATCAGCCTTTTCAGTGTGTACTGACCACAGAAACCTGGAGTACATGAAGACAGATTTTCCCCGCTCAGCGACGCACCCGATAAGAAACCCACTATGATTGGTGACTCCATATTCTGAAATGTGAAGTTAGAGAATCCAGTGGTCATAGTTGAGTGTTTGTCTGGGGCCAGAGCGGGCGACATTGAGTCTTATCTTAAGCAGCTGTCTAAGGATAAGCATAAGTACACTAAGGTTGTAATACACGCAGGAGCTAATGGCGCTCGTTACGCCAATCGGAAGTCACTAACATTGTGGTCAGTGTGTTTGTTTGCCAAAACAATGTTGGACTCCGTAGCAGACTCTAAAAAAGGAAGTCAGTTGTGTTTTGTATTGTTTACTGTCCTCCTGCTCCATATTCAGAGTTCTTAACTGAATTCTCTGAACTCTTATCTGACTTAGTTCTTAGCACAGATAAAGTCATTGTAGCAGGGGATCTTCATGTATTCATTCATGTAGATGTTGACAGTTACTGTCTCAGCACTGCTTTTAACTAATTAATAGACACTATTGGTTTTACTCAGCATGTAAATGAACCCACTCATCATTTTAACCATACCCTCGATCTTGTCCTGACATATGGGGTTGAAATTGATCATTTAGTCGTTCTTCTACAAAACCCTCTGTTATCTGACCATTTCTTGAATTGAACTTGAATTTACCATAATTGACCTTGCAGCAGCTGGAAAGAAACTTACTATAGTGATAGTATATAGATGTTTATCTGACAACGCTGTTGCCAAATTCAAGCAGATGATTCCATCATCTTTTGCCTCAATGTCTTGTAGATACACAGAGTCACATTAATCCTTATGAACAGTTGACTGTCTTGTAGATGATGCTGCAGCTTCTCTACATACAATGTTAGACACAGTGGCTCCTCTGAAGAAGAACTTCGTCCTGCTTAGAAAACATATCATTCCTCCTTAATTAAGGAAAACAAAACAACCCCAGGTTTCTGCTATGACTCTGCTATGAGCACTGTAGCCAGCTGACAAAGAGTCATAGATGTCTTGACTCCCCTTAAATCTCAGCAACAATGACTTTATAACCTACTGTACTAATAAGATTATCACTATTAGGGAAGACATTCTTAAGCGACTTCCTCCAAATGATAGAAATCACTGTCTAGATCCAACAGCGCTAATAAATTTACCAAGTCCTCTGGCTTACTTAGAGAGCGTTTGACCCTTGAGGTTCCTGGTGGTCCAGTGGAGGCCACGTTTCGTCGCGGTGGTCCAAAGAGGACGCCGTTGGTTCCTGTTCGTCGCGGTGGTCCAAAGAGGACGCCGTTGGTTCCTGTTCGTCGCGGTGGTCCAAAGAGGACGCCGTTGGTTCCTGTTCGTCGCGGTGGTCCAAAGAGGACGCCGCTGGTTCCCGTTCGTCGTCGCGGTGGTCCAAGGAGGACGCCGCTGGTTCCCGTTCGTCGCGGTGGTCCAAAGAGGACGCCGTTGGTTCCTGTTCGTCGTCGCGGTGGTCCAGGGAGGACGCCGTTGGTTCCTGTTCGTCGCGGTGGTCCAAAGAGGACGCCGTTGGTTCCTGTTCGTCGTCGCGGTGGTCCAGGGAGGACGCCGTTGGTTCCTGTTCGTCGTCGCGGTGGTCCAGGGAGGACGCCGCTGGTTCCCGTTCGTCGTCGCGGTGGTCCAAGGAGGACGCCGCTGGTTCCCGTTCGTCGTCTTGGTGGTCCACAAGGGGCCTTAGGGCTCATGGGGGCTATGCCACCGGACTGGTCGCTTTGCCGCCATAATCACCCGCTGCTACGCTGGCTCTGCCTCTACCGTCGACGCCCACCCAGGGAGCTGGGCCCGTGTTCAGGGGCACCAGGAGTGCCAGTTGACTCCCAGCGGCTGCTGGGTTGGACCCTGCCTCGTTGGCACCCACCATGAGACTGGTGGAGGACTCGTTATTTGTGGACTACCTCAGTTTGTTTTGGGACTTGTTTAACTATTGGGAGTTACGTTAGTGGGGTGATGTTTTGATCAAACAAGTGTATGTGATGTTATGGTTTTTTTTTTTGTTTTTTTTTGTTTTGGATCGTTTACGGTTTGGTTGGTTCATGTCTGTTGCTGGTTCTTGGGTGTTCTTGTCTTGTGTTTTGGTTTTGTTTGTCCCGCCTCCTCGTCTCCCTCCACCCGCCCGGCTCGTCTAGTTCGTGCAGGTTCGCCGTCTGGGAGCCGGCTTTGAGAGGGGGGCTCTGTTGTGAGTCAGCTTCCAGACAGCCAGAGGGCACTCTGGCTCACGTGGCATTAAGGCCCTCTTGGTTGGTTTTTTGTTTTTTCATTTCCTGTCATGTCATGTCATGTCCTGTTATTAGGTTAATTAGAGTCACCTGTTTTAGTAGGTATTTAAGTTTCTGGTTTGGGTACAGTCTTTGTTGGTGCATTACTCATTACGTGTTACTTGTTACTGGTTATGGGTTACTTGTTACTGGTTATGGGTTACTTGTTACGTGTTGCAGTGTCGTTGTGCTCTGTCCAGGTTTGTGTTTGTTCACTGTTTGTGTTGGATACTGTTGTTTGCATGTTTTGTGTTTTAGTATGGCTACTTAGTTTCCTGCTCTGCAGTGATCTTTTGTTTTACCTGTGAGTTATATGTGTTAGTTTGCATTTTTGTTTCTGACTTATCCTGCAGTCGCAGCGTTCTTAGTTTGTATTGTTCTCAGTCTGTATGTTCTATTTATTTATTAAATCACTTATTGTCAGTCCTGTCTGTGGGTCGTGCATTTGGGTCCTCCCTCCAGTTTAGTTTGAAGGCCTTTGTAGCCTGTTCCCCACTCATAGTGAGTGTGTTTTAAAATACAGTCCAGTCCAGTTTGACCCTTGTCCGTAACAGCTTCTAGGGGTTCTCAAACTTTGACTGAAAGTTCATTCGAGGTTTTAGCAAGGTTGCAGCTCCGTTCCACGCTTTAACCTCCACCAAGGCTCTGTTCGTATGGTCTGCGAAGGCACCATGCGCCTTTTTCTTACGCCTCCTCACCAGCACAGAGCGCAATTATCATGCAGCCGAGAGTTGTGATGGTGATCAGCCTTTTCAGTGTGTACTGACCACAGAAACCTGGAGTACATGAAGACAGATTTTCCCCGCTCAGCGACGCACCCGATAAGAAACCCACTATGATTGGTGACTCCATATTCTGAAATGTGAAGTTAGAGAATCCAGTGGTCATAGTTGAGTGTTTGTCTGGGGCCAGAGCGGGCGACATTGAGTCTTATCTTAAGCAGCTGTCTAAGGATAAGCATAAGTACACTAAGGTTGTAATACACGCAGGAGCTAATGGCGCTCGGTTACGCCAATCGGAAGTCACTAACATTGTGTCAGTGTGTTTGTTTGCCAAAACAATGTTGGACTCCGTAGCAGACTCTAAAAAAGGAAGTCAGTTGTGTTTTGTATTGTTTACTGTCCTCCTGCTCCATATTCAGAGTTCTTAACTGAATTCTCTGAACTCTTATCTGACTTAGTTCTTAGCACAGATAAAGTCATTGTAGCAGGGGATCTTCATGTATTCATTCATGTAGATGTTGACAGTTACTGTCTCAGCACTGCTTTTAACTAATTAATAGACACTATTGGTTTACTCAGCATGTAAATGAACCCACTCATCATTTTAACCATACCCTCGATCTTGTCCTGACATATGGGGTTGAAATTGATCATTTAGTCGTTCTTCTACAAAACCCTCTGTTATCTGACCATTTCTTGAATTGAACTTGAATTTACCATAATTGACCTTGCAGCAGCTGGAAAGAAACTTACTATAGTGATAGTATATAGATGTTTATCTGACAACGCTGTTGCCAAATTCAAGCAGATGATTCCATCATCTTTTGCCTCAATGTCTTGTAGATACACAGAGTCACATTAATCCTTATGAACAGTTGACTGTCTTGTAGATGATGCTGCAGCTTCTCTACATACAATGTTAGACACAGTGGCTCCTCTGAAGAAGAACTTCGTCCTGCTTAGAAAACATATCATTCCTCCTTAATTAAGGAAAACAAAACAACCCCAGGTTTCTGCTATGACTCTGCTATTGAGCACTGTAGCCAGCTGACAAGAGTCATAGATGTCTTGACTCCCCTTAAATCTCAGCAACAATGACTTTATAACCTACTGTACTAATAAGATTATCACTATTAGGGAAGACATTCTTAAGCGACTTCCTCCAAATGATAGAAATCACTGTCTAGATCCAACAGCGCTAATAAATTTACCAAGTCCTCTGGCTTACTTAGAGAGCTTTTCCTCCATGACTCATATGGAGTTAACCGCAATAATCAACTCTTCCAAACCACCCACTTGTCTTTTAGATCCAATCCCAACCAGATTACTCAAAGAAGTTCTACCTTTAATCAGCTCGTCCATTTTAAATCAAATCAACCAATCTTTAAATATAGGCTATGTACCACAGGCTTTTAAGGTGGCTGTGGTCAAACCTTCATTGATAAAACCTACACTGGACCCTGGAGAACTAGCCAACTATAGGCCCATTTCAAATTTACCCTTTGATCTAAAATTCTTGAAAAAATCGTGGCTAAACAATTATCTGACCACCTGAGTGGGACTTACCTGTACGAAGATTTTCAGGCAGGATTTGGAAAACATCATAGCACAGAAACAGCTCTGGTTAGAGTCACTCCTCTTAGATCTTAGTGCTGCATTTATTCAGTCTATACATGTCTCCTCTACGTGAGATTAGATAGGTAGATAGATCGGTAGGTAGGTAGATGGGTGGTTCGGTAGGTAGGTGGGTTGTTTGGTAGATAGATAGATAGATAGATAGATAGATAGATAGATAGATAGATAGATAGATAGATAGATAGATAGATAGATAGATAGATAGATAGATAGATAGATAGATAGATAGAGTGGCAGCGGTTCAAAGTGACTAGCAGTACTAGTACTTTTACTGCAGTACCGTCCCGTCGCCACTGTGCAGCGCGTGCGTCGCTGACTAAAGAGTTTTAATCCTGCAGTCGGGTGAAAAAAATCAGGACGCTAGTCTCGTTTTAACCACCAGGTGGCGCAGCGTTGCTTAGAAGCCTCCAATTCACTACAGCGTAACTGAGGTTTGACTGTTTTGACTGACAGTTCCACTTGTAACACAAATATATATTACACCAGACCAATTTTACTATTAAGTTTTTACTATTAAGTATCTGTTGTGTGCTCAAATGGGGGGAGTAAGTATACAAGTATACAACTTGTTGATGGCTTAGTTATTTTCTGTTCACTGCAAAGTTATAATTGTTCTGTGTGGTTTAAAACAGGCAGCGCCACAGCAGCAACACGTTCTTGTTTTCATTCTCCTCAGCTTTTTCGTGTCTTTAAAGGTAGAAAGGCGTCTCTTAAAAATATGTACACACCCACCGCTCTAACATCTGATACAACATATTGGCTTCATATAATTCCATGATTATGCGTCGCGCTTTAATTAATATAATTTAAATGCGCATGGCCAAGTAAAATCGTAGAGCGCAGTCCATCTGTGACTACAGCCGCTTATTTAGGTTTTAAACTTCCACAACTTGTTAATGAAGGTTTTCCAATAGTCCTAGATTTCACGTAAATAACCGTAATTATCATATGAATTTGTTTTACAGCAGTTGTCGATCGTAACTTTGACAGGACGCCAGAAATGATCAGATCTACAGCGACTTATTACAGCAACATGTTTGTTCCTACGTGTTTACTCTGTGTCTGCAGAACTGCAGTTTGACTTGTTTTGACTGTGCGTGTCATTGTAACTGAGTGGCTGTGATCACCTGATCCGCCCGTGTACGTTTTAACATTTTCATTTCCCATCCGTCCATTCAGCCAATTTAACCGGCGTTGTCGTTTCTCTTGCGATGAGCGGCAAACAGATTTTAATCAAAGCACCGCCTTACAAACCAATAAAACAGGCAAAAATATTTGTTTTTTTACAAAAAGACACGGAATTGGAGTTAATATATTTTTATTGTTAGAGACAAACAGAAAACACAAAAAGTCGTTCTCCTCGTTACCCTCTGCTTATAATTTGATTTGGTCTTAAAAGTTACAGAAACACGTGACGTGTTTCGGAGTCATGTGTCCAGACAGAGAGTGACCCATACACAAATGTATGGATGTGCAAATGCAGGCTACGAAAGGAACGGGGGAGTGGTGCACTAGATGTTGCGAGAATTTGTTTCGACTGTGCGTGTCATTGTACTGAATGAGTGGCTGATGGGACTTATTCGGACCGTGTAACGTTTCAAAACTTTGATTTCCCATTTGCCCATCCTCTGCTTTTAATTTTATAATCGAAGCTCATCCGTGGATGGGTTGCGGGGCAGCGGTCTCCAGACTCCAGACTGCCGCTCAATGAAACACGAGATCGAATGATATGTCATGTGTTTCGTACTCAGATGACTTAGATCTGAGTTTGACCAAGCTTTTGTTTGTTTCATTTTGCTCACAGTTGCAAAGGCAAACTACTCATCCCTCCCCTCCTCCGTAGAGGCGCATAGACATGCTAATGTGTTGCTACTACTCGATCAGCAGGTAAGGAATACTTCAGCTCCGGGACAAAGCTCTGTGGGAGACTGGGCAGCATCGGGCGGCGTGATCAGTTGCAGGTCCAAGACTCATTAATGCAGCAAGTAGTTTGTTCTACATGTTTACTTTGCAAGAGTAATCGTATGTATTTATCGTAGCTTTCTGCTCTAATTTATTTGTAGCACTTCGACAAATATGCAATGCATTTTAAATTGAAAATACTATTATTATTATTTATTACCTTTATTGTAAACACAGTATGAATTGCACAATTTGGACTGGCGATAATTTGCGCTTCTTCCATAATAATCATGGATAATCAAGGAAGAAACTGCAGTTTGTATATGTTATTCAGGGAAGGTTTGATTAAGAGTCAGTGTGTTTTTCAACTGAACTGTCAGCCAAGGTACGTGCATTATCAAATGAACGTGCCTGTCAGCGGGGAAGACATCAACTCTATTGAGTCGCTCTTCAGTCACTGCTGCCGTCTCCTCCCCAGTTCACTTAAGGCGTCCAAACCAATGAATACGTTTCCAGATTAACCATTGATGCCGCACGGCTTGCTCTCAATGACAGCAGCTGTTTGAAGCAGGAAAAAGCAAGTCAGATTTCCTTGTCGATGCCTTGACAATGTTTTATCATCCGTAAATGATCTGAACAGTTTTTATAGTTTTACAAGGCTTAATATGACGCTTACGTTTGATCGTTGCTCGTATTCCATATAAAAGAGAACGAGGACTGAATAGGTTTGCTACAATCGTCTGTCAATAAAATATAAAATGTTAAACCTCTGAGCCCTGACTTTTATGTCTTCTTTGGTATAAAAAAAACAAATGTTGAATGTGGCTGTTACTGGTAGCCGACCCCTGGTCTAGATCATCCTCAATTACTTTTTTTAAATTCTAGTAGTGTAACCTTAGTTAGTATTCCTTTTTATTTTTTTTATTGTATGTTTGGGAAACGTGGCATTTCAGCTACTGTGATTTTGGTTGTAATTAACATTAGTTCCTACCTGCCCTTGTTGAAGGGGGACAGGAAAAAGGTGATGCGTGTTGGGTAAGAGCGGCGTAAAGAAAAAAAGTGTACATGTGCCGTACTGTTTTGCCGTGTGGTGCATTAAAGAAGCATACCACGTAAAGAAAATTGTAGCCCGTACCAACAGCGAGAAATCAGGGTTACAGTAGCTTGTCTGCCACAAATCGAACGCTGCACGCGGGAGGGCGCACCGTTCAGCTTCTTATTTTCGGTTTTAAACTGCCGTAATTTGCCATAACTTACTTACATACATAACTATATTAAATACTATAATTGTCAACCACAGGCGACCAGCGGTTCGTAGTCTTGGGGATCCATGCACTAAATATTACGACAATGTTATCTATTATCAAATGATAATGATGAGACTTTGTTTTTCCAATAATTAAAGTTGAAAGAGTGCTCCCACTGAGACTCGAACCCGGGACGAAAAACTTTACAGACACCCTTCTTAACCACTAGGCCAGCTGAGACTTGAAAAGCTATATGACACAATCAACTACGATGTTTTAGGACCAAAAGTGGGAGTCAATCGCCACCTACAGGTCAAAAGGACATAACACACTCTTTCACGCAGAGCTGAAAAGGCACTAACGTGGCGGATTCGAAGACCAAGCATGGTGGGGGTAGACACTTTTAACGGCTGATAGATAGATAGATAGACAGACAGACAGACAGACAGACAGACAGACAGACAGACAGACAGACCACCTTTTTTACCGCAGTACGTGCGCGTCGCCAGCGCGCCACGGGTGCGTCCCCGACTAAGGATTTTTAATCCTGCAGCAAGCTGAAAAAAATCAGGGAGCTATCCTCGTTTTAACCACCAGGTGGCGCAAAGATGTGAGGTCCGACTGTTCATTTCTATCTGTGTCTGCACATTAAGCAAAAACAACGATGTCATGGTATTGTATCATTAAATGTAGAGTAGTTCATTTTATATTATATATTTTTTTTTATAAATTTATTATTATAAATAGTATAGATTATTATGTCTTTGCTCGCTAGTGTGGGCTAGTGTTTGTTGTCAATTGCCGAAGCTGCTGATGTTTTTACACAGTTTTCAGGCCAGCCGAGACACACAGTCCCTCCTCCAGGCAATCCAATACAACAATATAAGTATAGTAACATAAAATAGGAATCTATATTTATTCATCAATCTGTCTTATAAATGTATTTTATATGTATATTTATACTCGTCTTCTGGTTGTTTGATCATGAGGAAAAAATACAAAACAAACTGGATTCGTTTCGTTTCGTCCTCTCTTTATATGAGCGACAAACGGAATTCAAGTGTTGTTGTTTTTTCGACACAAGGTACGGAGTTGGATTTAAAGCTGATTTTTCGTTTTGAGAAAAAAGCAGAGAACGAAAAACTAAGTCGTTCTCTCGTTATAGCAGCGTTTAAGTTTAACCAAACTCTTAAAATTTACTCCGACCGCAATGACTATAGTTTGCTCTGACTCTGAATGAAAAGCCCGAATGACAGATGATGTGTCCAGGTAGAGCTTAACCAGAAATGTATGCATGTGATAATGCAGGCAACGAGAGAATCGGGGAAGTGGCGTCACCGTCTGAAGCAGACAGTGATGTGACGTTCCAACGATGGTGCTGAGGAGCCGCTTATTCATAGACAGATGACTTGGATCAAGTTGTCAATGCGCGTTAGTGTTTGTTGTCAAATGCCGCTGCTGCCTTTATACAGTATGTCCTCGTGTGTAAGTACTGTGTCGGGTCTGTGTACGTTCTACGTTTGATTTCCCCCACTAGAATAAATCAAGCCGTTTTCTGGGTAAATTGTCCAGAAAATAAAATACAAAGAACATCCGCTTCCTTATTTGTCTTGATATAAGCGAAAAACGGAATTTAATCACAGCACCGTGTTAAAACCAAATAAACGAGCTGAAAACAGTGTTTTCAAAACTAGACCTGGAATTAGATTTAAAGCCGTTTTCCGTTTTCTCGTTTTGTGGAAAAAAAGATTTTATTCTGGGGCACAAATCAAACAGTTGGAACATACACGGACCGTTTTCCGTTTCTCGATTAAAAAGAAACAAACGGCATTTATTCAAAGCAGCGTGTTAAAAACGAAAAAACGAGCTGAAAAGATTTAAAGCCGCTTTCCGTTTTCTCATTTGGTTTCAACGATTTGGTGCAATTAAACAGTTAAAACACTAAGACATAGGCAACGGAAGCTGCATTATTATACTTTACCGTAATGCGTAAATCCGTAATTACCACAATATCTGCAGAAAAACAATGTTTTATTACACAGGCAACACAGTGGATTTGGAACTCGCTCCGCGCAAGTTATTTCGTCTGATTCAGTTGCAAAGCAAACTTCAAACCCCATCCCCTACTACGTATTGGCACAGAGACATTAACATATTGTCTCCACTCAGTCAATAGGTGTAAAATACTTTAGCTCCTAGACAAAGAAAAACTCCATGGGAGATCGCGCGTGATCAGCTGCAGCTACGTAGCTGTGAGACGCCAAAACCTTTCACTTGACTTTTTTAAAACGCTCTTCTTATGGTATTTCACACAGGTCTGGCAGACTACCACTGCTAACTTGTAGAGAATATCATAAAACAAAAATAAATAAATTGTTTCTCTGCTGCTACAGCCTCGGCTGCGTTGGGTTGTTAGTGTCCCTTTCACCTGTACCATATAAAATGTGTTCCTACGAAGTTGATCAGCCGCTTTCAGAATCAGAATCGTTTTTATTCCCCAGGTTTGACAAGGGCAAACATTATTTTTATTTACAAAAAAAATAAAACGTTCACATGTGATTTGCCCGCTTTGATGTAGACAAAACTCTTGAAAGCATTTTACTTTACATTCCGTTTATTTCGTTATTCCCACTTTCATATCTGTCTGATAATAAAAGTGGGCGGGGCTATCAGTCCCGTAGCAAAGGTAAGCGCTGACTGTGGGGGCTGGGCGCATCAACATACAGGACAAAGACCTGTGTTCCTCTGCCACAGCCTCCTCTTTCAGCCTGTTGTAATTGCAAATGCTGCACTGAGCTCTCTTTTACTTGGATGAGTTTTGTGTCTACATGAAAGCGGGGCAGAACAACGTCCATGCGTGTGTCACGCTGAAAGCGGCTGGTGAACCTCTTGGAAACATGGCTGTAGCTCTGCAATGACTTTATGTGGTACAGGTGAAAGGGAAAATAACGAAAGAAACGGAATATAAAACGGAAACGCTTTCAAGCGTTTTCTATTTATATGTTTATTGCACATTTATTAAAACTGTACTGTCGTTTTTTCGTAATTTTTGGTGACGTTACAGTGCAAACCGTATGGGATTTTTTAAACAAATAAAATAATGTTTGCCCTGTTCAAACCTGGGGAATAAAAACGATTCTGATTCTGAAAGCGGCTGATCAACTTTGTAGGAACACATTTCATATGGTACAGGTGAAAGGGACACTAACAACCCAACGCAGCCGAGGCTGTAGCAGCAGAGAAACGCAGATCTTTGTCCTGCATGTTGATGCGCGTTCCCCTTCCCCCAGTGTCCCTGCTCTGGGACGTGGATGGCCACGCCCACTTTCATTGACCAGACGGACATGAAAGAGGGAATGACGAAATAAACAGCTGGTCAACTTTGTAGAAACATGGCTGTAGCTCTGCAATGACTTTATGTGGTACAGGTGAAGGGAGTAATAACAAAATAAACGGAATATAAAACGGAAACGCTTTCAAGCGTTTTCTGTTCACCGAAACTTGATGGGTGTACTGTCATCTTTTCAGAAAATTTTTAGCATTTGCATGTTGTTGTAAATAAATAACGAAATTAACAAAATCTACGTTTAAAAGAACTGTGAAGAGTTCCGTGTCTACATGAAAGCGGGCAGAACAACGTCCGTCTATGACTCACTGCCGAAAGCGGCTGGTGAAACATGGCTGTAGCTCTGCTAAATGATACAGGCAGCCTATCTTGTATGCGAAAATATAAAAATGTTCAGTAATTACAACTTCTGCTTCCACCGGGATTCGAACCCGGGGTAAGAAATTGACACGTCAAGGCTGTTAACAATAAACAAACCATTACCCCATGGAGGCGTTGTGATGTAGGTCTACATAGGCCTATGTAACATAAGTATAAGACAGCCTAATAAAGGCCAGTGTGGGGGCTGATCGCCACCTATAGGCCAAATAGACGCAACAAAGCTCCAACGCGCTAAAAACCCGGTGATACCGCGCTGAAAATGCAAACAGATTGCCGTAAAGGCTGACACATTGAAGTGCTACGACTGTAGATAGATAGATAGATAGATAGATAGATAGATAGATAGATAGATAGATAGATAGATAGATAGATAGATAGATAGATAGATAGATAGATATAGATGAGATGAGAAAGAAAGAAAGAAAGAAAGAAAGCAAGAAAGAAAGAAAGAAAGAAAGAAAGAAAACGCTTATTGTCTCACAATAGGGAAATTACAAACCCGGGTTGTTGGCTAATAGGGCTGGTACCCAAAAACAGGACAAGGGGTCAGACACAGTTAAGCAGTTTTAATGAACACATTCATAACCAGAACACGGATTGTTAGCCGTACCTCAAATGACACCAACAGTAGACAACTCAGACACACTGCAGCCTGGCAGGAATACGGAGGAATTAACAGAAACGGTGCTCCTATGGCAGTAGTAACGGCGTATGGTTGAAACAAAACAAATTCACTGCTACAACCGACAGGAAAACATTCAACGTACTCGTAACATATGCGAAACAAAACAAAATTTCTGCTACAACCTGCAGGAAAACACTTTGACGTACTAGTAACGGATATCATCAAAACAAACGGAAAAACACACGCAAAGGTGTGGAACATGGCAGAATACTTTCAGAGCACTACTAATAAAATTCACAATGAGGTCTGCCATACGGCTTGGATAACTGCGGACATCTCAGTTTACAATAACACACCAGCAGCTAGGCTAGTGCCTAGGTGCTCCTTAAAAACAGAATCTCTAATGCTGTACATCTGTTGCAACAGGAAACAGAGCTTGCCGACAGGAACATGCAGCAGTGACGCCTAGTTGCGTGGTGACAACGACACCGTTGTTACACATAGTACAGAAAAAATAGATACACAATAATTTCATGTAACAGTGAGGTAAGTGACTGCAGCAGACAAAGTGACTGAGATAATAATTAACTGGTGCAATTGCCATGAAGATGTACAGTAGTGTGTGGCAGTGTGGTGGAAATCCATCATACATTAAACAAATCTCCAGAACTGCCTAGTTTCACCTTAGAAATATAGCTACATCAGAAGCATCCTCTCTCAGAGCGTTGCAGAGTTCTGACAGGACTTAGAAAGAGAGATCACATTTCTCCTACATTAGCTTAATTAAAGGCTTGCTGTATGTGGGATCTGTTGGGTTTAGTTGTGTAAGGTCTCTCTACCTTGTAAAGTGTCTTGAGATAACCTTGTTGTGATTTGGTGCTATATAAATAAAATTTAATTGAATTGAATATATATTCTATACTCATTATATTGTTGCGGCCTTTCTGCTGGCGTTAGGATCTTATAGACACTACTAATGTTACAAACTCCCCCCGTCGGTTACCTATGGGCAAGACTTGGGTACGGGGAAGAGGAGAGGAGAGGAGAGGAGAGGAGAGGAGAGGAGAGGAGAGGAGAGGAGAGGAGAGGAGAGGAGATGCAGTGCAGAGCAGTGAGGAATGGCAATTTACATCCGCACCGAGCAGGGAACTGCTGCTCTCACAAAGCTTGAATTAGGCGCACTCACTACTGAGCGTAAGAATCCTGGCACTAAGGCCTAAGTGCACTTGCAAACAGCTGTGACTCTGTCGTGCTAATAAAACGCAGTTTACACTAAACCTTATACATTTCCCTGGCTGCATCCACAGGTAAGTAATCATCCTGCATGGGTAGGACCAAAGCTCAGAACATAAACTCTGAACTTAAAGTCACTGCTTAGCAGGAAAATAACTAATAAACTACACTAAATAAATATGCTCCATAGAATACAGGCAAATAGATTCTAAATATGACACAGAAGACAACACAGTACAAACTACAAAAAAGCACAGGACATCAAAAGGAAACAATAGTGTACTTTTGGTGTAGCTTCCATAGGCAACACACCAGCGAAGGCTGAATGAAAAGGCAGGGTTTAAATACACAAAAAACAGGTGTGTGACTGTGGTGGAAATTTCCCATAAAGGGGCAGATGAAGAGTTGTCTTTGTGTAATTTATTATAAAAATAAAGGAAAATAAAAATAATGGGGAAAGCAAATCAAAAGCATGGATGTTGATCGTGCACATCAACAAACCAACAAAACAGCTTGGAGATCAGTGCACACACCAAGAAGGTGTGATGCAAAGAGCCCACGATCCTCAGGTTGCTTCTGCCTTTTAACCTCTCTGTCCGACTACGGTGGAACGTGTGTGTGGCCCAATCAGACTGCATGCACCATCTCATCCCTGTCGCTGTGTGTGTGGAGATGTTTATATTGTCACACCTGCATTGCTGACGTCCAACTATCAGAGAGGACGGAGCACCAAGTCTCAACAGACAGAGACACAACTCCCGGCCTTGGATTTTGGAGCTAGAGTCCAGAGTCTATCAGGCAGAGACAACCAATGAACAATCTAGGTGAAATGTCAAATACATAAAACAGATGTAGGACAAAACACAAGATATTAATTGCAGAACAGCACAATTTTTCCATTACAAGACCCAGGACACCCTACAGGTACTGTGCCTCTCAGCTGGCCTGGGAACGCTTTGGAGTCCGACCGGAAGAGCTCTCTGCTGAGACTGCTGAGAATAAACCGCTGTCCTCGCCACCCGCCCCCAGATAAGCGGATAAAAATGGATGGATTATTTACAGTCTTACAGTCGGAGCTTGGCTGCTGCCCAGCTAACATTAGAATATTATATGGAAGCATAAATGTCCTTAAGCTGAACATGGTGGTTTTTACTTTATGCCAACTGACCAGTTTTAGTGATTAAACATAAAATTTACACAAGTTAAAGTCTTGACTTCATATAGTTTTTATTGGTGATAACAAATATGATTTTTAAGAACAAGCCTGTTTACCAGGATCAAAATCAGCTTTATTGAGTGACTCAGACACAGACCTGAGCTGTGCACACACTGACTGGTATTATTATCTACACTTGTTTTTTAAGTCTCCATTACTACTTAAACAGCTAACATGTTTCAAAATAAAAGCACAGAGTTACATAGTTTTAATTATTAGTTATACAGCTGAATGTAATACTGACAATAATGACTTGGCTATTACAGGAGTGAATGGAGAGAATCATCAGGGTCTCTTCAACTGTGTTCTTTTTCAGCTTCACTGTCTTAGAACAAATTGCAAGAGCTCTTTCAGTACAGTCTGTCACATATGACGCACTAATAGGAATTTTGTAATGATCTGGCTGCATTTTGGAAACAGATCCAACAGGCCCAGTGGGATCTTCTCTGTCGGCCTCAAAGTGCAAAGAGCTCTTTTGGGCAGAATCAAAGAAATGGCCAGAAGACCATCAGAGCTCCCTGTGCTCTTTAACGACAGCAAGGAGTGTTCACGCTTCGCTGACACGGATTGCGGATATGGCGGACCCACATGCACAGCTTGGAGACAGTCAGGTATGTGCAAATCAGGTTAAATAACAAGCTCTCAGTCAGGTTCACAGCCAAAGGTTCATACACAGGATGGCAGTCAGCAGAAATACAAGTAAGGACCAGGCTAAGTACTAGGAGTGGCAGGCTGGCAACAAATCTATCCTGCAGGCAACAG
Organism: Betta splendens; assembly: GCF_900634795.4. Classification (NCBI taxonomy): domain Eukaryota; kingdom Metazoa; phylum Chordata; class Actinopteri; order Anabantiformes; family Osphronemidae; genus Betta; species Betta splendens. The sequence continues at coordinate 758,264 of NC_040886.2, forward strand.
TACAGACCGGGGTAATCACAAGGCTTTGGTAACCAGAACAGAATCAAGGCAGGACAGGGTGATAATACATGCGACGATCTGGCAGAGGATGAGGTTGAGTTTAATTACATGATGGATAACAGGTTTGCGGATCACGTAATGCATAGTCCAAGCAGAATGGAGCATGGTATGAGCAGAAAACCGGAAGTGGTTACAAATAAAACGGACATGACTAAACAGAAGATTCGAGTTGTGACAGATCCCCCCTTAGGGCGGATTCCTCAGATGCCCATAAGCCTAAACCCGGGTTAGGTGTGGGTGAAGGGAGGACTGGTTGCGGGACAGAATCAAAAAACAAGGCAATCACATTCAAAGTCACAAAAACTTAAACCTGAGAGTCCGTAAGAAGTGTCCAAAACATGTAGGAATTCATACAGGATAACACAGTCCAAACCCTCCTGTTATGGAGGGTGGAGGCAAGGGTAATCCCTGCCCAGCCATCGCTGGGTCCGAACGGCAACTTCAGTGCCCATGGGCAGACGTAGGGTTCTGGGAGGCCGGGGGTCAAGGCGTGACAATGCCAGGAGCTGGCAGAATGTCGACGTCTCCAGGCGAACGGCTCCCTAGAGGCTGAGGAGTAAAGCCGGACAGCGACAGAGAGCAGCACCAGAAGAAACCGAGACTGATATGGTCTTCACCGATCCACAAGGAGCTGAGGTTGACGTAGTCGTCAACGTAACGCCAGAAACCCCCCGGTCACCTCCAGGCCATCAGGGACTGAGGTTGGTGTGATCCTCTTTGGACCACCCGGAACTGGAGTGATCATCCGTGAACTGTCAGGAACCCTGGGGGAGACACATATGAAAATAGAGAGCACAGAACCAGGGCCGGTGCGGTCACGTCCAGGACCACTACAGTGGCAGCCGTTAAAAGTGTCTACCCCACCAAGCCGTTGCTCCCAAATGAGCCGCGTAACTGCCTTTCAGCACTGCGTGAAAGAGTGTGTTACGTCCTTTTGGCCTGTAGGTGGCGATTGACATCCAGTTTTGGTCCTAAAACATCGTAGTTGACTGTGTCATATAGCCTGTTGTAGAACAATCACTTTTCAAGTCTCAGCTGTCCTAGTGGTTAAGAAGGGTGTCTGTAAAGTTTTTCTTCCCGGGTTCGAGTCTCAGTGGGAGCACTCTTTCAATTTTAATTATTGGAAAAAAAGCGTCTCATCATTACCATTTGACCCACAAGATAACATCCTCGTAATATTTCACCAGCGTTCCGCATGTCTCATTTAGGAACGGGAAAATATTAAATAATCCATTAACTGGACGTACTGTGAGCAATGATCAAACATAAGTGTCATATTACGCCTTGTAAAACTATAAAAACTGTTCAGATCGGTTACAGATGATAAAACATTGTCAAGGCATTGACAAGGACAGCTAACTCGCTTTTCCCTGCTTCAAACAGCTGCTGTAACTGAGAGCAACCAGTGCGGCATCGCCAGTCAATCTGGAAATGGATTGATTGGTTTGGACGCTTTAGGTGTGTGAACTGGGGAGGAGACGGCAGCAGTGACTGAATAGAGTTGATGTCAATCCCCGCTGACAGGCGCATTCATTTGATAATGCACTTACCTTGGCTGACAGTTCAGTTGAAAAACACACTGAATCTTTATCAAACCGTCCCTGAATAACATCTATGAACTGCAGTTTCTTCTTTGATTATCCATCCATCCATCCATTTTCATCTGCTTTATCCGGGGCTGGGTCACGGGGGCAGCAGTCTAAGCAGAGAGTTCCGGACTTCCTTCTCCCTGGACACTTCCTCAAGCTCTTCCGGTGGGACCCCAAGACGTTCCCAGGCCAGTCGAGAGACATGGTCTCTCCAGCGTGTCCTGGGTCTTCCTCTGGGCCTCCTACCGGTGGGACATGTTCGGAACACCTCCCCAGGGAGGCGTCCAGGAGGCATCCGAATCAGATGCCCGAGTATCAGCTGCTTGTATCCGTGACCTTGCCCTTTTGGTCATGACCCAAAGCTCATGACCATAGGAAAGGGTAGGAACGTAGATTGACTGGTAAATTGAGAGCTTTGCCTTTCGGCTCAGCTCCCTCTTCACCACGACGGACCGATTCACCGACCGCATTACTGCAGCCGCCACACCGATCCGTCTGTCAAACCCACGCTCCTTCCTTCCCTCACTCGTGAACAAGACCCCAATATACTTGAACTCCTCCACTTGGGGCAGGAACTCTCCTCCAACCTGGAGAGAGCAAACCATTTTTTTTCCGGTCGAGAACCATGGCCTCAGATTTGAAGGAACTGATTCTTCATCCAGCCGCTTCACACTCAGCTGCAAACCCGCACCAGCGCACGCTGGAGCTCCTGGCCCGATAAAGCCCAACAGGACAACATCATCTCTGCAAAAGCAGGGATGCTATCCTGTGGTCCCCAAACCAGACCCCATCCGGCCCCTGGCTTGCACCTAGAAATTCTGTCCATAAAAATGGCAGCCCTGCCGAAGTCCAACATGAACCGGGAACAGGTCTGACTTACTGCTGGCAATGCGAACCAAGCTCCTGCTCTGGTTTTACAGAGACCGAATACAGCCCTTAGCAAAGAGCCCTGGACTCAATACAACCAAAGCACCTCCCACAGGATTCACGAGGGACGCGTACAAATGCCTTCTCCAGATCCACAAAACACATGTAGACTGGTTGGGCAAACTTCCACAAACCCTCAAGCACCCTGTTGAGGGTATAAAGCCGGTCCACCGTTCCACGACCAGGGCGAAAACCACATTGTTCCTCCTGTATCCGAGGTTCACCACAGGCAACAAGAGAGTAGAAGAGGGTCCAGCCCCTCTCAAGGAGTTGGGTTCCAGAGCCCAGGCTAGGTGTGGAGGTGAGCCCGGCTATTTCTATCCGGTACCTCTCGACCTCCCGCACAAGCTCTTCCTTGATTATCCATGATTTTTATGGAAGAAGCACATGTCATCACCCGTTCAAATTGTGCAATAAATACTGTGTTTACAATAAAGATATGCACTGCATATTTTAAACGAATGTCGAAGTGCTACAAAGAAATTAGACCAGAAAGCTACGTACATACGTAAAGCTAAATACATACGTTTACTCTTGCAGAGTAAACATATGTAGAACAAACTACTTGCTGCATTAATAAGTCTTAGACCTGCATCTGATCACGCCGCCCGATGCTGCCCAGTCTCTTACGAAGCTTTGTCCCGGAGCTGAAATATTTCTCCCCTGCTGATCGAGTAGTAGCAAACACATTAGCATGTCTATGCGCCTCTACGGTGGGAGGGGAGGGATGAGAAGTTTGCTCTTTGCGACTGTGAGCAAACATGAGACAAACAAAAGCTTGGTCGAACTCAGATCCAAGTCATCTGAGTACGAAACACATCATATATCATTCGATCTCGTGTTTCATTCGAGCGGCATTCTGGAGCTGCCCCGTGACCCATCCACGCATGAGCTTCAATTAAAAATTAAAAGCAGAGGTTTTTTGTTTTTCGTTTTTCTCTTAAACGAAAAAAACAGTTGTAAATCCAATTTCGTGTGTTTTTGTTAAAAATATTTTTGCTCGGTTTATTTGTTTGTAAGGCGGTGCTTTTATTCAAATCTGTTTGCCGCCCATAGCAAGAGAAAGGAGAAAGCTGGTGAAGGTGGATGGATGGACGGATGAGAAATCAAAGTTTTGAAACGTACACCGGCCGAATAAGTCACATCAGCCATCCCATCAAGTTACGATCGACCACTGCTGTATAACAAATTCATATGATTATTACAGTTATTTACGTGAAATCTAGGACTATTGGAAAACATTCATTAACAAGTTGTGGAAGTTTAAAACCTAAATAAGCGTCTGTAGTCGCAGATAAACTGCGCTCTACGTCTTTACTTGGCCATGCGCATTCAAATTATATTAATTATACCGCGACCCATAATCAAGGAATTATATGAAGCCAATATGTTGTATCAGATGTTAGAGCGGTGGGTGTGTACATATTCTTAAGAGACGCCTTCTATTAAAGACACAAAAAAGCTGAGGAGAATGAAAACAAGAACGTGTTGCTGTTGTGGCACTGCCTGTTTTAAACCACACAGAACAATTATAACTTTGCCGTGAACATAAAATAACTAAGCCATCAACAAGTTGTATACTTGTATACTTACTCCCCCCATTTGAGCACACAACAGATACTTAATAGTAAAAACTTAATAGTAAAATTGGTCTGGTGTAATATATATTTGTGTTACAAGTGGAACTGAACAGTCAAACCTCAGTTACGCTGTAGTGAATTGGAGGCTTCTAAGCAACGTTGCGCCACCTGGTGGTTAAAACGAGACTAGCGTCCTGATTTTTTTCAGACGGCTGCAGGATTAAAAATCTTTAGTCAGCGACGCACCCGCTGCACAGTGGCGACGGGACGGTACTGCAGTAAAAACGCTAGTCACTCTGAACCGCTACCACTGTAGGAACTAAGATTGGCGCAATCTCCTCTGGTATAGGGTCTGGACCGGCTGCTTCTGGGCCGCCAGGGACAGGGTCTGTACCGGCCACTTCTGGGCCCTCAGGGGCAGAAATGGCCTCTTCTGGGCCAACAGGAACTGAGAATGAACCCTGGCTTGGCTTGGCAGCAGCGGAGCTTGGCTGGGCAGCAGTGGGCCTTGACTTGGCAGCAGCTGGGCTCGACTGGGCAGAAGCTGGGCTTGACTGGGCAGCAACCAAAACAGGGGCCAGACATGGCTGAAGTGTTGCATGTGTAGACCAGGACTGGGCTGGAGCTTGTGCTTAAGCGGGATGTGGCTGAGCTGGCGTAAGGACTGGGGTTGAAGCCTGGGCTAAAGCCTGAACAGGAGTTTGACAGGACCGGACTGGAGCTTGACATGATAGAACTGTACTTTGACAGGACAGGGTGGGAGCTTGACTTGACTGAGTGGCAGCAGAAGTGGAGGCTGACTGCTGCAGCAGGGATAGTGTTGGAGAAAATATTCATATTCAAATATTTCATCTATTATTGATCTAATTTATTATATACATCTATTCATTTATATGTATTATTTACGCTGCTTTGTCTCAGCAGGAGGAGAAGATAGAGCCAGGTGACCAGATCCTCAACAAGGCCATCAAACGAAAGACGTGGTCAAGTCTGCGGTGGGAGGGGCCATACACTGTGGTACTCACTACACCGACGGCTGTAAAGATCGAGGAGAGAGCAACGTGGATCCATCAAAACCACTGCAAGAGGGTGATTCCTCTGGGTGGCACTGAGGGGTGGAAGTCGACCGGTATCAAAACCTTTAATCGCCGAAGAAACCAACTGATCCCCTCTCCCAGCTATGGCACCAGTGGGTAAGCTCCGGGTAGTGGTCTGTGTCACAATCTTTATGATTGGTTTGTTTGTTCTCTCGTACTGTGGGATGGCCAGATTCTGAATCTGTTTAGAGTGAAGAGATGGACTGGTACACCAGTGGATGACTGGAACTGGAAGGACCTGGACCCCAACCACAAGCACCCATTCGAGACCAACATGTGGTATCATTATGTCAAGGTTTTAGCTAAGGCATACAATAAGTGGAATTGTTTTGTGTGTTCTCACATGCCACATTCATCTTCTCACCTGACACTCTATGCTACACTCATGCCTTACCATGAAAGGTTTTACAAAAGGTCCTACAAGGTTTATACAATGTTTTGACGTTCACATTGAAAACTGATTCAGAAAGATGTGATACTGATGTTTAGTTGTCCGTGTAATGACAAACAGGGGGGAATGTTGGAGAAAATATATTTTCATTTATTATTCATCTCATTTATTATATTCATCTAATTACTGTATTTATATGTATCATTTACCTTTTTACATCTATGGTTTGCATTTGCTGTGCCTTATAACCACATTGACAGTTGCACAGACGTCTGACCACATGCTTAAGTTCTTATACAAGTATTGTCATATATGCAGGACAATTTTGTGACATTTGCTTTGTGCTCCTATTCAAGCGTAGGTGTTCAAAACCACAAGAGGGGACCGGTTAGTATTGCTATGACTATTTGGTTGTTTCCGCATGTTCACAAGTGCACCAATAATGTGATATTGAAGGCGTGTAAAAGCATCAATAAAATGTTTTGCTTTGGGAAAGTTCGTTGGAGTTGGGTGGTCTCTGAGTAAAGCTCTTACAACGCTAAGATCTCAGGCGAGCTCCCCTTGGCCAAGTAAAATCTCTGGTTGGCTCTCAGTTGTGCTTTATTGTTCTCGTCTCTGTGTGTATCAGTGCTGTTGTGGTATTTTCAGTGAATGAAACAGGCTGTGGTTCTGTGGTTGGAACGGGTTCTGGTTCTGTGCATGGAACGGGCTGCGGTTCTGTGGTTGGACCGGGCGGTTTGGCGACTGTACTTCTCTGGGACAAGCGAGGCGTCGGACGAAAGACTGGCGTCTGACGTGGGCATGGAGCTTTGGCAGTTGCGACACACACCGCGTGTTCCAAATCCTGTCGCATCGAACCCAGCTGAGCGAAAAGCGTCCTCACCCCGGGGTAGTCAGAATCACGGTAGTACTATAAACGCAGGACGGGGTGATAATGCAATGCAATGTTGTGGCAGAGGATTAAGGTGAGTACTGATGAATAAATATACTGACTGATTACATGATGGATAACAGGTGGTGCATCACATGATGCATAGTCAAGGTGGAATGGAACATGGATAAGCAGAAAACTGGAAAAGGGTACAAAATAAAACCTAACTAAACAGTGTCAAATTGTGACATGGGACATGGAGGAGACAAGGAAACTGTCACTAGTTTGAACAGATGCTTCAGTCCACGAAAATGTCTTTAACATTACACAGTTTTTTATTAGTAGCAAATAGAGTTTTGCCAAATGAAGGCTGACACAAACTAAACTGGACAGCATTACAACTAAACCTGGGTTTAGGGAGGAGGACACTAAGTACAACATGTTAAGAGGCATCATCAAATCAATGAACACTCACAGTTATACTACAGTATGTCACATTTTGACACATCTCTGTAATAGTTTTAATGTTTTACATTTTAGACAAATCGTATCCTATTTTGATAGATCTTTTCAGCTTCCTCCATCAGATTTTTTAAATACTTTCAGCTTTTAGAATAGTCCCTTTTTCCATTTTGGAATGTTTCAGTCTATTTCTAGTTTGTCCTCTTAAAACCTTTCCTATTTCACTTCAGTGCATTTCATTAATGCAAATACAATGAATTTTGTATTTTACTATTCACAGCCTCTTCCTCCCAAAACGTTTTTTCTATCGTATTATTGAAAACACGCCATGTCTCTATGTTATCTTTGTCATTCTAAACTGCTTTATCACAGGAAGATTCAAGCTTAGGATCAAAATTGGTTGATTGATTTTCGAAAATATCACTATTAATGAGTTTGGAATTTGATTATTTATTAATACACTCCACTGAGGCTATTTACTGTATGTTGCCAAACAGAACAAACAGGCGTCACGGAGCAAGAACGATGGACGTTTCTGTTGTTTGCAGTTTAGACCGGTAAAGCCCACAGGTTCTACTAAAAAAAACGCTAAGTTAAATCTTCACCTCAACTACTGGACAGTAAAGAAAAGGTGAGGACAATAAATAACAGTAAAATAGGCAATTATGAAAAGGCATAAAGTCTAAACTTAACGTTATAAGAACAGCTTTTATTGACCGTGTGCAAGAAGTAACTAAGTTAAAGTCAGGGATCAGATTAGCGCAGACAAATGTTCTTTCCTTAAATTCGATTCCGTGTCTCCGAGGGTGACCATGAAGACGCGGGTGATAATGTTGTATGATATTATTGAATTGTATGATGGGTTTTGTCCGTGATGCCCATCCTGTCTGCGGGAGGGGGCGTTTTACGGCGGACGGTAGCGAGCTCGTGCTGGAAGGAACCAATAAAAGGCAGCTCAGCGTCAGTTCATCCTCAACCCGGGAGCTGCGCACATCGAACACTGCTGACTTCAAAGCTGAACGGGCGGAAAGTCTCATCAAAGGTGATGTATTATTCTACTCCTTAATTTTTTGTTAAAAAACTTGAAGTCTTTTCTAACAAGACGGAAAGTGATGTTGAAAGAGAATCCTGTCCTGTGATTTTTCAGATGCAGAGGTGCTTTGGGATATTTTGCGTGTCTCTGATCTTTTGCGCAACTCTTTCCGAGACCATCGGGTTGGTGATCGCGGTAAGATCAGAGTGCGCTCTGCATGTTTCTAGGCATTTTGATAATTTGCAGTCAGATCATAAATCACTCAAATATAAAGTATATTAAAAAAATTGCAATTTAACTATTTAAATCAATTACAGTGGCTACATATAAAAGGTGAAAAATACATTGTGTACATTAAAATTTGGGATCAGTGATGGTTTGGGTTATTGTTGAGCATTTATAGTACTCATTTAAGAAGCCTAGCAAACTTATGAATAAAAGCGGTTTTATTGGAGAAGATGCAGAGAAGGTTATGATAATTCTAATAATTCTGCATTTGCTCTGATCTGAAGGCGAAGGAGAAGCGAGGCTGGACTCTGAACAGTGCTGGCTACTTGTTAGGTCCCCGTAAGTCCTGTACAAACACACACACACACACACACACACACACACACACACACACACACACACACACACACACACACACACACACACACACACACACACACACACACACACACACACACACACGGCTGGCAGACGCATGTAGCTGATGGATGCTCCGTTACCAGCTCCGTTCCTCAGTGCATGAATGAATCCTTTGAACAAACGGTGCCATGACATTCAAAGTATTTATTACTATATATTAGAATAAACAGAATCAGAGCCTATCAGAATAGATCATGATGACCAACCTGGAACAAGGACCAGGGAACTGAGTCATTGTTTGTCTAAATTGGCACCATAATTTTGCATATTTTAATCCAGTCAGAGCCATCAACTTATTATCAAGCTCGTTCGGGTAACCAGAATCGCTGTACGTGGAGTCGTTCCTGGCTGTAGCTACGTGTTTATTATGCCATTTATGCTCTCTGCAAAAAGTGAATGCATTTTCACAATCTGAGCTGTAATACTGTAATCGTGCTACTGTACACTACCTTATTAATAACTAAGCCTACATCCACCACTCTAATGTCAGTTCATCTGTAAATATTTGCTGACTCAGCACACTGAGCCACAGCCACTCTTGCCTGGATCATTACTTTTACTGGGCATCTATACTGTACAGTATGTGTTTCTACCATAGTGTGGGTCTGAATCAGTTCAAAGCAAGAACCATGGCAGTATTTTCCCTTGTGGGTTCTGAGTGTGTGCGTGTGTGTGTGTGTGTGTGTGTGTGTGTGTGTACTTGCATCGAAGTGAGAACCAAAAAATGTATTTTCCCAATAAAGTGAGGACATTTTGACAAAGTGAGGACATTTTGGCTGGTCCTATTCGAGGGTAAAGATGCGATTTTAGGCGTCTGCCTGTAGTTGTGATGGTTACAGTTAGGATGAGGGGCTAGGGAAGGCATTATGTCAATAAAGGTCCTCTCTTCCGTGTAAGTACAAGGGTGTGTGTGTGTGTGTGTGTGTGTGTGTGTGTGTGTGTGTGTGTGTGTGTGTGTGTGTGTGTATGTGTGTGTGTGTGTGTGTGTGTGTGTGTGTGTGTGTGTGTGTGTGTGTGTGTGTGAAGCCCAGGTAAAGGTTGCTCCTGCCTCATCCTGTGTTTCAGGTCGTATTGATCACCTAATTCAAATAAAGGATTCACCCAGTGCCAGAGGCAGAGACGAGCTGGTCACTCAATGTAAGATAGAATCATACGGCTGCTGCAGGGTCTTGGTATCAGGTCAGGAATTGCTCTGTCCAAACATCCTGCCTTTTACTTGCTGCTAAGACGCCTGTCTGCTGTCTTTACATTGCCTCCAGACTCTGCATCTCTCTCTTCCTGCACGTTAAGCTTAGGAATTCACAGTGTTTTCATATTAGGGTCCCATTGCTGAACATAGAACACACAGGGTCTCAGTCTCTGTCCCCATGGAACACAGACAGAAACTCCCTGAACTTCTGACCACCACCACAAATGTTAAATGATTTGTTCACTTTTACCTTTTAACATTTTTGACCAAAGCTTTTTTATGACGTTCACTGTATAGATTTTTTATTAGTTGTTAACATTAGTTGTTGTCATAAGTACTAATCATCTAACATCTAAACCTTCCATTTCTTTTGCATTAACACATCTACAGTGAGGGTTAAGACAAGATGAACAGGTTGTTATTGCAAAGCTCAGCATTAGGACTGACCGTCCCACTTCACACAGTGACCTAATTAAGCACTACAGCTAACATCTGTTTGTTTGTGCATTGCTTCATCATTATTAGAGTAGTGTATTAATCTGTGGTTACATTACAGACCATGATTTATGTCTTGTTGGTCAACTCTTTGTTTTGCTGCAATTCCATGAGCCAAGCCCTGCAGCTGGTCCGTAGATGTTTGGAGATTTGACTAAACAATTTCAAACCAAATGCCATCAAATCACCAACAGTATATGATACTTGTATCAAGCTGAAGTAGACTTGACATTATGAAGTTAGAGGATTTAATGTAGGGCTGCAGCTAAGAGACTACAATGATCAAATCACTGCTGATACATGGCTGTATTGACTATGCTCATTCCTCACTGTTCAGATGGAATCGATGGACACAGGACACTAGGAGACAAGTCGGGTCTGGCTGGAAAGAGGGACATGGGTCAGGAGGACGACATCAGAACAGGTCTGTCTGTCACGCACCAATGGGATGTTTAAACATTCTCAATTTAGTAGAATCCAGAGGCAGAATTAGACAAACTCTCTATTCCACTACTGAGCAGTAGCACCACTTCTGCCTCCACTGTTTAATACTGACTCTGCTCTAAAAAACTTGAGGTACTAAGAAAAGAATTAAGCAATATCTTTATTATAATGGAAAACCAACTAAATGCAACAAATAAGTGTAAAGGTGGAGCTAATTTTACCAACATTACTACAGCAGCTGATCCGTCCATGTTATTGCTAATTAAAATCTATTAGTGGATGCTGTGTGGTATAAAATTCAGGAGCTAAAAAAGTGACTCCAGTACAGGCAGAAAATAGAGAAAAAGGAAAAACAACAAAGTAAAATGAGTGAATATCCACAATGCCTTTAGCTCCACGCTTTACTGTGTGTTGCTAAACAGCTTATAAATAGTTTTACTAAAGTTGTGAGATCGATGCCATGGAGCCAATGTTTAATAGCTGCCTAGCTGACAGGCTGTGTTTGCTCCGTTGCCTCCACAGGTGCCCTGAGGATAGCAGATGAAGACATCATCCACACAGTCATTGACTTCCTGTCGTACCTCAAGCTTAAAGGTACAGTATGCTACAGTTGTGTTAGTACAGTTCTTGAAAAGCTGCTCTGCTTGACCCTCTGTCAACAAATGACAATAAAGCAATATGATGAAGTGTCAGCTAATATTTTGATTTCATCAATTCAGAATTAGAACAACCAATGTAGGTGGACTGTAGCTGGACAGAGTGTGTGGTTTCATGTTTCTGGGTGTGTGCTTGCAGAAATTGGAGCCTTGGACAGTCTGCCTTCCTCTGTAGCATCAGATGAATTGGCCAGTCCCTGACATGGCTTCACTGGCTTCTCACCTCCCTCTGACCCACACGTCAACTTGACAGTAGCTTGACTGACTTTGGATTTGTCTTGGTAACAGTGGTGTGAATGGCAGAAATTGATTGTCCCCAGGTACAAAAATCTGGTATTTCTGCTTCTGTGTAAATAAAACTAGTAAAGGTCAGTGAGTATCTGCTCAGCGTTGGTGGATCTGCGTCACTGTATTATCAACTACCATGCTTTCATCTGATTTAAGAAAAATAAACACATAGCACTGAACAACCAACACTTTGGCTCCATCAGTCACAGTTGCATTTTTCAACAATTCTGAAGTAAAGACTGATACATGGACATAAACATCCTGTTGTGAATCAGAGCTGCTCACAGCTGCTTTATAATTACTGAGTCAAAGTCACTAATAACTTTCCCTGGGACAAGTCAGCTGGGGTTTTCTGCACATGTGAAGACCAGGACATCAGTAGAGATGCTATGTCAGACTGGCCATGTGTCAGTCCATCGACATATTAGGCACATGAGTCATTTTCCCCTAATGTTTTAACTGGTTAGGTCAAAGGTCACATTACCTAACTGTTCTCTTAACTACTAGTCAACCTAAAACACAAACACACTCACATGGTTCTACAAGGAACACAGACATCTAATCCTGTCTGTCACGTAGTTGGCTTTTGCGCAAAGACTGTGTCATAATCATCCTGCATAATTAGGTTGTATTGATGTTTTAGTAAGATAAGATAAGATAAAATAAGATAAGACTTTAGGAGGTATTACACATCTAAACTAAACATAATGTAGAATATGAGGTATTTTTCACATTGGTTTTATGATGATATGATGATGTACTGTATTATAATAACACAGCAAGTGAATGAATATGCAGTGTAGTTGTGTCACTGCAGTGCTGTATTGTACAGTCTGATAACTGCGGGAAGGAAAGACAATAATTGGAGGATTAGAATAATTAGAATAAGAAAACGTTTATTAGTCCCACAGAGTGGCCACAAGAACATGTACTAAATGAAAAACAAAGGAGAGCTGAGACGTCACAATACAAACTGATAAGATAGTTGAGTATCCGGAGGCAGCTTGTATATATATATATATATATATATATATATATATATATATATGCTCATATATGCTCACAAGACCCTTCAAACTACCGCCTACCTCATATCATGAGAGACAATGAACCACATGAGATACCGGCTCAGACGTCGCCCGGTCTAACAAGGTCTGCGTCAGGTGTTGGGGAACCAGAGCACCTTGGCGAGAAGTGGGCTACTGGAACAAGAAAGAAATGGCTGAGATGCGAGAACAGAGAACTGTTGGAATGCTACTACTCAAGTAACCCTAGTCAGAGGGGTTACATGCAAAGAATGTGCGGTGAATGGGAACGGAGAAACCCACATTCAAGGCTGACGGCGAAGCAACTAGTAGCTCAGTGTTCCAACATCCACAAACGGCAACTGCTATCACAACTTGAGATTGACGAGATACAACACAAATGCTACGGCAAGGGAGAGCCAGGACGCCAGGTCAGAGGGGAGGTTTCACCATCTCCCCGACCGGAAATTGGGTACGAAGCCCCAATAAGCACAGATACGCTGAGCGAGGCAGCAACTGACCTGAAAGATAAGATCATGGCGAGATTGAACAGGCAACCCCGAACCCCACTACAACGGCTAAGTGAAGTACCATCAGAAAGTCTCATGGAAGATGTGAATGCAGCATTGAGAGCGATCCCTACCACAACAATCACGGAAACCAATGAGCTGGTATACGCTTCAGCATCAGTGATCCTAGAGGTGCTTGGCTATAAGAGCAACCATGGGAGCCATGAGAAACAATACCCACCATGGAAACGAAGGTTGGAGGCAAAAATCAAGGCAGCTCGGAGGGAAGTGAGCCAAATGACAGAGGCCCAGAGAGGTGCAATGAAAAGACAATGCCTAAGCGGTACAGCCAGATGACCATACCTGAAGCACTCGAAACTGCCAAGCAAAGGCTACAAGCCTTGGCCAGCCGCCTAAAGAGATACACCAGAGATAACGAAGCCAGACGAATAAACCGCAACACAACATGCGAAAGTGTACTCTCAATGGCAGGGTAATAACAACAGAGCAGACCCACCAAGGCTGGAAACTGAACAGTACTGGAAGGGCATATGGGAAAGGGAGGCGTCACACAACAGTGATGCACAGTGGCTGGTGGATCTGAGGGAAGACCACAGCAACCTCCCTGAACAGAATCCAGTGACTATCACAGTGGCAGACATCCAACAAAGAGTCTCAGGTATGAAAAACTGGACAGCACCCGGCCCTGACATGATCCACGCCTACTGGCTAAAGAAACTCACTGCAATCCATGAGCGCCTGGCAGCACAAATGAACCAGCTGCTAAGGGATGGGACTCACCCTGAATGGCTAACCGAAGGGCGAACGATCCTGATAATGAAGGATCCCTCAAAGGGTACAGTCCCATCCAACTACCGGCCAATAACCTGTCTCTCCACAACATGGAAGCTCATGTCGGGCATCATCGCAGCTAAGATAAGTGGGCACATGAGTCAATACATGAGCGAAGCACAGAAGGGCATTGGTAAGGATATCAGAGGAGCCAAACACCAACTCCTGGTAGACAGAACAGTCGCCCAAGACTGCAGAATGCGACACACCAACCTGTGCACAGCCTGGATCGACTACAAGAAAGCCTTTGACTCAATGCCACACACATGGATCACTGAATGCTTGGAGCTGTACAACATCAACAGAACTCTAAGGGCCTTCATTGCAAACTCGATGAGGTTGTGGAAAACCACCCTTGAAGCCAATGGGAAGCCACTTGCCCAAGTATCCATCAAATGTGGCATATACCAAGGAGATGCACTGTCCCCACTGCTGTTCTGCATAGGTCTAAACCCCCTCAGCCAAATAATAAACAAGACTGGCTATGGATACCGACTCCGGAACGGGGCCACCATAAGTCACCTCCTCTACATGGATGACATCAAGCTGTACGCCAAGAGTGAGCGAGACATCGACTCGCTGATCCACACCACCAGGATCTACAGCTCGGACATCGGGATGTCATTCGGACTCGAGAAATGTGGGAGGATGGTGACAAAGAGAGGCAAGGTAATCCACACAGAAGGGGTCTCACTCCCAGAAGGAACAATAGCAGACATTGAGGACAATTACAAGTACCTTGGAATACCACAGGCAAACGGCAACCTTGAACAGGCAACAAGGAATGCGGCAACAGCCAAATACCTCCAACGAGTAAGGCAAGTCCTAAGAAGCCAGCTCAATGGCAAGAACAAATCCCGGGCAATAAACAGCTACGCTCTGCCAGTGATCAGATACCCTGCTGGAATAATAAGGTGGCCAAAGGAAGAGATACAGACCACAGATGTTAAGACACGAAAGCTCCTCACCATGCATGGAGGGTTCCACCCCAAATCCAGCACCCTGAGACTGTACGCTAGCCGGAAGGAAGGAGGCCGAGGACTAGTGAGCGTGAGAGCCACTATCCAGGATGAAACATCCAAGATCCATAAGTACATCAAGGATAAGGCCCCGACAGATGACGTGCTGAGTGAATGTCTCAGGCAGTGGAGAACAGAGGATGAGATGCTGGAAGAGGGACCATCATGGGAGAACAAGCCCTTGCACGGGATGTACCACCGAAACATAACTGAAGTGGCTGATCTCAACAAATCCTATCAATGGCTTGAAAGGGCTGGGCTGAAGGACAGCACAGAGGCACTCATCCTGGCTGCACAGGAGCAGGCCCTGAGCACCAGAGTCATAGAGGCCCAGATCTACCACACCAGACAAGACCCAAGGTGTAGACTGTGCAAAGAGGCCCCAGAGACGGTCCAGCACATCACTGCAGGGTGTAAGATGCTGGCAGGGAAAGCATACATGGAACGCCATAACCAAGTGGCTGGCATAGTATACAGGAACATCTGCGCGGAGTATGGACTGGAAACCCCAAGGTCAAAGTGGGAAACACCTCCCAAGGTGGTAGAGAACGAGCGAGCCAAGATCCTGTGGGACTTTCAGATCCAGACTCACAGAATGGTAATGGCGAACCAACCAGACATTGTGGTGGTGGATAAAGAGCAGAGGAAAGCCGTAGTGGTGGATGTGGCAATACCAAGCGATGGCAACATCAGGAAAAAAGGAACATGAGAAACTTGAGAAATACCAAGGGCTCAGAGAAGAACTGGAGAAGGCTTGGAAGGTGAAGGCCACAGTGGTGCCTGTGGTGATCGGAGCACTAGGGGCTGTGACACCCAAACTGGAGGAGTGGCTACGACAGATCCCTGGAAAAACATCCGAAATCTCAGTCCAGAAAAGTGCAGTCCTAGGAACAGCAAGGATACTGCGCAGAACCCTCAAGCTCCCTGGCCTCTGGTAGAGGACCCGAGCTTGGAAAGTGGATGAGACCACCCGCGGAGGGTGAGAATAGAGTGTGTATTATATATATATATATATATATATATATATATATATATATATATATATATACATTGAAAATCAAGGGTACAGGGGCAAGGGCACATCTTCACAAACTGACCCAGCTCGGCGTCCCCAGTCCTACTTGCCAGTGGAACAGGAGCTTCCTTACCATCAGGAGGCTGTGCACCATCAGCACCGGCACTCATCCAGGGCGGTGATGAGTCTGCATACAGACGGGAGGTGGAGTAGCTGGTCCAGTGGTGCAGTCAGAACCAGCTGGAGCTCAATATGCTCAAAACTGTGAACTTCAGGAAGAACCCCCTTACACCTCACCATCCACAACAACACAGCGTCTACTGTGGACTTCCTAGGGTCAACAATCTCCCAGAACCTGAAGTGGGCCCCCCACATAGACACTGTCTGCAAAATGGTCCAGCAGAGGTTGTACTTTCTGAGACAGCTCAGGAAGTTCAACCTGCCCCAGGAGCTGCTGACCATCTTCTATACTGCCATCATCTAGTCTGTCCTCTGCACCTACATCACTGTGTGGTTTGGTTCAGCCACCAAGCAGGACAGACACAGACTGCAGCTGGTGGTCTGGTCAGCAAAGAAAATCATTGGGACTGAGCTTCCATCCATTGAGCATCTGTACCTGGGCCAGACTCAAAAAACAGGCAGCAAGCATCACTGCTGACCCCAAACACCACACACACAAACGTATATAACTATAACGTATATAACAATGTATATAACTGTAATTGATATGTAAATAATTACTGTTCGGTATAAGTCAGACCAGATGCAAGTCCTTGTTTGTCTTGTGCAAACCTGGTGAAAAAACACAATTCTGATTCTGATTCAGTACTGTACAGGTAACCATTGCACTGGTTATAATGGCTGGTGTTACAACTGATTATAGTGAGTGATGGACCAGGGGTACACTGTAAATTCGAACAGTTATACTAACTTATAAAGCTTGATGGTGCTATACTTAAACACTGTCAACTCATAACCATTAATGTCATTGAACAATTAACCAACAATTTTAATTTCTTTTAATTTTTTGGTGCTCAGACATTTTATATGAAGTCAATTTGCTGATAGGTTTTAAGTGATTGCTTTTTTTAATTGTACATTGGGACATGACATCATTGCGTTGCAGCATTCCAGTCTGCGGCAAGGTTGTGCAGTGGGTAGCACTGTCGCCTCATAGCAAGGTCATGTAAAGTAGCGGGCCTACATTGTCCATGTGAATGGTTGCTGTGTCTGATGGTCATTACCTGTCCAGGCTGTACTCTGCCTCTCAATGCTGTATGGCATATAGCGAGGAAAAAAAAAACAATAAGTCAATGAAACAATCATTTTCAGCCGAGTGCAAAAAGCTTAAAAAATATTGTTCATTAAGCGATAAATGGTTTCCTCATAAGTTCTGAGTTCTGAAACTTGGTGGGTTTTACAGTGTAGTGAACAATCCTTATTGTGTAGAGTTGGATTGCAGCAGAGAGGAAAGACCTGCAGAATTTCTCTATCAGACAGTGAGAGTCAATCAGTCAGTGCGTCCTGCAGTTAGTAAGAGTCATGGTCCAGAGTAGATGTCAGTTTAGCCAGTCCCCTCTGTCACGAACCTGCTGCACTGTATCCAGAACACAGCCCAGGAAAGAGCTGGACTTCCTGATGACCCTATCAAGCCTTTTCTTGTCCCTTTCAGTCATGCAGGCAGTGGAGAAAAGAGGATGAGATGCTGGAAGAGGGACCATCATGGGAGGACAAGCCCTTACATGGGATGTACCACCGGAACATAACTGAAGTGGCTGATCTCAACAAATCCTACCAATGGCTTGAAAGGGCTGGGCTGAAGGACAGCACAGAGGCACTCATCCTGGCCGCACAGGAGCAGGCCCTGAACACCAGAGTCATAGAGGCCCAGATCTACCACACCAGACAAGACCCAAGGTGTAGACTGTGCAAAGAGGCCCCAGAGACGGTCCAGCACATAACTGCAGGGTGTAAGATGCTGGCAGGGAAAGCATACATGGAACGCCATAACCAAGTGGCTGGCATAGTATACAGGAACATCTGCGCAGAGTATGGACTGGAAACCCCAAGGTCAAAGTGGGAAACACCTCCCAAGGTGGTAGAGAACGAGCAAGCCAGGATCCTGTGGGACTTCCAGATCCAGACAGACAGAATGGTAATGGCGAACCAACCAGACATTGTGGTGGTGGATAAAGAGCAGAGGAAAGCCGTAGTGGTGGATGTGGCAATACCAAGCGATGGCAACATCAGGAAAAAGGAACATGAGAAACTAGAGAAATACCGAGGGCTCAGAGAAGAACTGGAGAAGGCTTGGAAGGTGAAGGCCACAGTGGTGCCTGTGGTGATCCAAGCACTGGGGGCAGTGACCCCCAAACTGGATGAAGGGCTACAACAGATCCCTGGAAAAACATCCAAAATCTCAGTCCAGAAAAGTGCAGTCCTAGAAACAGCAAGGATACTGCGCAGAACCCTCAAGCTTCCTGGCCTCTGGTAGAGGACCCAAGCTTGGAAAAGCAGATCAGACCAGATAAGTTGTTTTATTAGGGGAGAGTAAGAGTGGGAAGAGTGGCTCTAGTTCTGTTACTATCAGGTATTACATATATAATAGATATAAGATAATAATATTATACAGTAATAATTTTGTGTAATTTTAAAAACATAACAATATAACCTGGTTACATTCACCCCCCAGGAATTACACAAAATCCTAAAAAGGAAGCAGGAGCATTCATGATGGTATACAGTACTGCCTACCAAACAAGCCCAGACTACACACAGTGAGTCAGTCCAGCCATGCAGCTACGTACAAAAATAATTCCTGAAACCTAATCTACACCTAGCAGGGTGACAGGTTGCTCTACAGATGATGAGGTGCTTTTGAAACCACAACAGACTAAAGCAACCATGGGCAAACTCTGAAATCAATCAGCATTCGCACCATAATAACCCATACAATAATATAGATAGAATAGACAATAATAATACCCTTACACCTCACTAACAGCTGACCTGACTGGTTCTATCCCAAGGATTGTTTCAATTTGAGTCATTGACTTAATCAAGCACAGCCCTTGCAGGCCCTTATGTATCTCCTCATGTCTTATTGCATAGAAGGCCACCAGTAGCGCTGGAATATGAGGGCCAGAGTCTGAAAAACCCCGGGGGAGTCATGCCAGTCATGCCACTTTAGCACCTGTCAGCAAAGACACACTGGAACAAACAAACAATGAGCAGGGACACCTGTAGATGAGCTGAGAATGGCGGAAAGTCTTTATACGGTCCTCCAAGTCCCAGCGTAAGACCCCTACCACCGCTGCCTGCAGCAGCATGGTCTCACCCTCAGAAGCTCAGTCAGAGCCCAAGGAATCCTCGAACTATCAAGACAAAGAGTTCGGTTTGAGCCAGGCCTGTAGGAAAGGGTGAAGTTAAAGCGAGCAAAGAACATAGCCCAGCGTGATTGTCTGGCGTTAAAGCTCCCTGATCATACAGCTTTTCACTCTAAAGAATATTGGACTTCAATATCTCAGTAAGGTTTCTGTAAATTTTCATCCCATAAAACCCTTTAGATCGTCCACCCTGCCCCTGTCAGTATGTGGTTCTCACTCCCCATCAGCAAACGCTGTGTTTTGGGCGTGTCGCAAGCGAAGCTGCTCATCAAACCTCTGTGCGGAAGCGCATACCTTTTTTCTTGTTTTGTTTTTTTTTTTTTAAATTGGCTTCATGGACACGAGCCACCGCACGGTTACGATACAATAGGTGGCTGAAGTGCAACATTGAGAATGCAATCCACCGCAATCCTCCACAGAAGAAGAAGACCCACTACAGGACTGCACAACATTAGCCAGCTGGTTCGTAGCGTAGTAGAACCATACGTCTACAATCCCAAATCTGACCCTGAAGCTGAAGAGGAGGCTGTTGAAGTCACCACATTTCAGCTGATGCAAGATGTGTCTCATTGGTAATGTCGCATTTACTTCAATTTAATTGATTTATGTAATTTACAAAGCAACTAGCGGTTGCTAATGCGTATGCTAAATGGCGTGTGCAGCTTCAATATTCACAACACGACTTACCTGGAAAACTCTCTTTAATATAAAACAGTACTTTAGCTTACATTATACAAATAAATAAAAGTTTGAGAGCATAGCTGAAATAATATAAATACATTTTACATTTACACATTTCACTGTTTTTGTCTTACTTGTGCTGCTGCTATGACATAATTTTATTTAAAAAATGTGCATTAATATTTAGAGCAATCACTGCATGACCTACCTGGGAACAAAAAGCATTGGTTCAAATTATATATTGACCTAACGTATTTTTACTGCTTTTAATTATGTTTTTTGTCATTCATGATAAATTTGACAGTAATATGTCTCTGTATCTAAAGTTGTTACAGGTATCTAGTCTACAGAGGCTAGTGAGCTGGTGCTGAGGATTCCTGGGGTGAAGAATCTGAGTTGCCATCTCTTCATGCTTGGGTTGTAGATGAAGGCAGAGTTTCTTGATGGATAAACACTCATTGTATGATGGATGTAGACCACCTGTGGAATAACTCCTTTACCATTTGAGTAAAAAGGTGTTTTTTGTGAGTGCAATACTCATTAAGACTTTTTTTTTTTACATATAATTTATACTTTTTATTTATGGCCGGTTCACCTTTATAGCTTACCATATTAGAAAGAGAAAAACATGTAATTTCAATACTATGATTTCCTAAATAAAAGTGTTTTACCTTCAGAAACAGAGTTCAGTGAAATACGTAATATTACATTGTTATGTAGGTCAAAACCTTCTCTAATGTAAGAATACACAATACCAGACAAAAAATTAAACCAAACAAGAGGACAGGCCCGTCTGTGCTAAAACAACAGATAAACAGTTGTAAAAATCCAAATATAAAATCTAAACAGTATATACCAATTAAAATTAAAATCTTCTACTGCCTATCCTACTGTTAGTACATACAAACTTACATACCTTCACTCCTGAGCTGGGCAGCAGATGTCTGTGTACCAACAGTCTGCAGTGATTTCTCTGTTTGACAGCCTCCTTGCATGTAGGTAACTGGGATGTGCCCCCTTACAGTATAGAAAAGACAATGTTAAATTTACTGTAAATTGTATTGGTCCTACAAATATAATGGCTATGGTACAAGCTATAGGTAACTGACCAGATAAGCAGCAGGTATTGTAGAGATGTGACTAATCGCAACTAAGCTTGCAACACAACACAGTAATCATTCCAACTAATCATGTTAGAATTTGATAGAACAATGACATAACCCCAAATCACAAGTTGATTTAGGTTGTGACACAGGACGGGGTAATAACAAACATAGCCGCTGTTGGAGAAAATATATTTTCATCTATTTTTAATCTCATTTATTTTTGTTGTTTATTCACTATCAATTAACCCATATAATATAATAATTTATTCATGTCATTTATTCATTTCATATTCATTTCATTTATATTCATTTATCTTTTATGTATCATTTAACCTTTTTTACATTTTCCATTTATGGTTTGCATTTGCTGTGCCTTATAACCACATTGACAGGTGCACAGACTTCTAATCAAAGTTTTCTAAGTATTGTTATGTACGAAGAACAATTTTGTCACATTTGCCATTTTCTCTGTGCTCCTACTCAGGAGTAGGTGTTCAAAACCACAAGAGGGTTTGGAGGAGTACTGCTATGCCTAATGTGTGTGTGTTTCCGCATGTTAACGTTGGTTGGTCTCTGAGTGAAGCGCTTACAACGCTAAGATCTCAGGCGAGCTCCCCTTAGCCAAGTAAAATTTGATTGGCTCTCAGTGTGCTATATTGTTCTCGTCTGTGTGTATCAGTGCTGTTGTGGTATTTTCAGACCCAACAACCGCGTTCATTTGCAGTTTCTTATTGTAGCGATCGACCAGCTATAGCTCTAAAGTGCAAAGGCCTAACGGCATGCTAACGGCTAACGGCACACACAAAAAGGAGCGGCCCATCGCTATTAGCTGTTCCCCACACAGGTGTGTGATTGCGCCAACTCAGTAGCACATTTGAAAGGGACAAAGGCTCGGTGACTCGCTGTAGCCATTAGCAATGCTAGCGATTAGCTTGTCTCACATGTGGGTGACCACATTTTAAACAGACTCAACTAACATATTTAGACATCACAAATATCGAGCACAAACTTACTACAGCGAGCTAGATCCACCGCTTCCTGCCTGTCGCCGCTCAAAGGGCGATAACGATCAGCTGTTCCCCACAGGTGTATGCTATTACAGAAAAAGGACAAAAGCTAGACCCACCGCTCTCTGCCTTTCGCCGCTCGATGCTGATAGCCTTTAGCTTGTGTCACATGTGGGTTACTACATTTTAAAAAGACCAACTAACATATTAAGTATCAAGCACGTATTTGCTACAGCGAGCTAGACTCACTGCTCCCTGCCTGTAGCCGCTCAATGCCAATAGCCATTAGCTTTTCTCCACACAGGTGTGTGGCTGCAGGAGCCCACATGAGTACATTTGAAGGGGACAAAGGCTCGGTGGACTGGCTGTAGCCGTTAGAATAGCTAGCTACTAACTTGCCTCACACATAGGTTACTACGTTTTAAACAGACAAACTAAAATTTTAAAACATTATAAATATCAAGCATGTACGTACTTCAGTGAGTGAATGACGGACTGTAGGAATAGATCCTTTTTTCAGGGATTCAGAGATGTACTTCTCCATTGCCCCTCGTTCAAAAACCGGAAATAGTGCAAAAGAAGAAAGGAAATGTCAATGGTGAATGTCACAACTAAGATATGACAGAACCCTCCCCTCAAGGGCAACATCCCAGGCGCAAAACCAACCCACATCCGACCAGGGTGAGAGGAGGAAGAACAGAGGAGCACTCCAAGAGTGCCACATCAGCATCCAGACGGGCTGGGAAGATCAGGGTAAGCCCGGTGGAACTCTTCAATAAGACTCACGTCCACAATTTTCCTGGCCGGAACCCATAACGGTTCCTCCGGAACCTAACACTCCCAGTCCATGAGGTACTGGAGGCCCCGCGGCCCCGTTGTCGACAAGCCAGGAGGGCCCTGACTGTGTAAGCGGGCCTATTGTCGATGACCTGGGGAGCTGATGTTCTAGGAGCCACTGAAGCACCCGTCGCACATGGGCGCGATGCTCCGCCTCCGACTGTGAAAAAAATCTAAATTTTGTCAAGGTACACAAAGTCATTTATCATGTCCCCCAGGACCACATTGACTAGGCCCTGGAAGACTGCGAGCGCATTGGTCAGCGCAAACGACATCACCAGGAACTTAAAATGGCCATTGGGGGTGTTGAATGCTGTCTTCCATTCATCCAGCTTGGTGAAGATTCGGGCCTCCAATAACACCTCGAACACGGAGGCCAACAAGGGAAGCGGGTAGGAATCTTGAACTGTGACGTCATTCAGCCCCCGGTAGTCAATGCAGGGCCGAAGCGAACCGTCTTCCCCACGAAAACAAACCCAGCTACTGCCGGGGAGGACAAGGGACGGATCAGACCGGCTGCAAGGGAACTCTCCAGATACTCCTTCATTGCAGCCCTCTCGTCCGGCCCTTAGGGGGGCCCGGCTTCAGGTTAATGATGCAGTGGCGGGGTCGGTGAGGTGGGAGTGACATGGCACAATGCTTATTGAACACAACACAAAGGTCCAGATAGCAATCAGGCACCCCAACTACATCCGCTGGGTTCGTGCAGTTACCACTCGTGGCAGGAGATGGTGCCAGATCCAATGCTCTGTTCAACCTGAAACAATTCGTGTTGCATCTCTCCGCTTCGCCAATTTCTCCGGGGTTCGTGCCGGCGATCAGCACAGTCTGTTGGACGGCCAAACTGCAGCGTGACCAGAGGGAGGGAGCGAGCAGAGGCATTATGAAACACAGCTCAGCTCACCATTAGCCTCCGGGTTAATGGTAAGCCTGCCCTTTTAGCGGACAGAAAACATCCCCCAGCATGGTGGCATCCCAGCCTGCCTCCGCCGCTAACGTGCGAAACTCGATGGCATACTTGGAGGTACTCCGGTGCCCCTGTCGGATGTTTACCAGTCTCTGGGCCGCCTCTCGTCAGAGGGTTACCTCCTGGAATATCTGCTTGAGCGCTTTAGAGAAGCTGGCAAACATACTCATACACGCAGATTTGTTCTGCCACTCAGCTGCCGCCCAGACCTCGGCGGCTCCCGAGAGGTGGCGGACCGCATAAGCCACCTTGGACCGCTCCGTCAGGAACCGTGGTGCGTGCAGCTCAAAATGAATTTCACACTGGGTGAGGAACCTAATTCTCCAGAGAAGCGTTGCGGTGCCCCCAAGCTGACATTGTCATGATCCGCCACGCAAAATGGCGGATTGAGGCCATGAAAGTCTGTCTGGGCCGAGTCAGAGAGCCATGGGGACAAGGAATTCATGAAACAGCAGTTTATTTTCAACTTAAACACCCAAAACGCAAAACACTCCTTTAGAAAAACAAAATACAACAGGAGGCTAAACCAATACACAAGGCAAACTTAACAGAACTAGCAACAGGCAAATTTAGCGAACTAGTAACCAGGCAAACTTAACAGAACTAGCAACAGGCAAATTTAGCGAGATAGCAACAGAAAACAAGAACGGGGAACTAATACCTGGCAGCTAGCAACAGAAAACACACACCATGGCGAGAACAGGGAACTAATACCTGGCATGCACACATAAACATAAGGCTAATACATCGCCTGGACGCGAGGATACTACATGGCTTGGGCGCGGGGATAGTACAAGGCATGGAACTCAAAACTAATACGTGAATACGTGGACAGGGAACAGGACGAAACTAAAACATGGCGTGGACAATGAATTACGGCTTGGCATGAACAGAACGCATACATGGCAAAACTAACACATTACAAGGCAACAAGGCTATCTAAGACATGGCATAAACAATAAATTGACATATGGAGACCAACCTGACACGAACGGCATGGTGCGAAGGTGATACAAGGACAGGGTGGTGGTATGACAATGACCCAGCACAGAGTGCTGTGCTGCAAGATTCTTTGAAGGCAGGCAGAGGGGAAGTGCAGGTGTGACAAGTTCAGCTGATTGCTAGCTGTCTATAGAGGGAAGGAGAGGGAGTGAGCAAGGTGTGGTCCAGGGTGAAAAAAACAACAAACAACAGGATGGGTGGCCACCCCTAGAGGGCGGGGATAGAACCAAAACAAAAACACATGCAGAAGCAAGTCCGTGGTGACACCTGGAGGGTGGGTGGCAAGTCCCTCGGTGTCACAGAAGGGTGGGGTTTGAGTCCACAACTGAATAAACAACGGGGTCCCATTTGTCAGAAAGCTTCAGTTTTCCCTGAACGCCCTTGTTTGCCACCGACACCTGGTCATCTACTAAGAGAGGCAATATTTTAGCCTTTTTGTTGTACTGGTTAGCGTGATGTTTCTGCTCCAGTGTGCTGTGGTCTTGTGCCAGAAGCAATGCAGAGCATAGGTCACTCAGCAATTACTTGACATAGGTGTTGTAGTCACAAACCATGTCGTTGCGGACCATGTTCTGAAACATGAGGTGAACTGGTAGCTTGGGGACCCTCCCAAACATCAGGTAGAATGGTACAAAGCCAGTAGTCTGTGTTGTGCAGTTATATGCAAACGTCATGGACTGTATAATTTGCGACCACGTTTACTTTGGTCCAGAGGGAAGAGATCACAGCTTGTTACCAAGGGTGCAATTGAACCCATAGGGTGGTATGATGAAGTATGGGATTTACAGACGCCACTCAGTTCCAGAAGTTATGCAATGAGTTCACTCTCACACCTTGGTCTGAGTGAATGCGCTGAGGGAAGCTGTACACACAAAAGAGCCCATCCCAAAGTTCTTTGCCACGCTCATAGCTGTCTGATCTCTGCATTAGAAAGCATGTGCTAGTTTGGTGAAGTGATCACAAGGACATCCACAGACCTGTTGTTACGGTCCTCAAGTGACCAGAAGTGTGACCAGAACAAGCCAAGGAGAGTGTGTGTTGATGACCAGCATTGTCATGAATACCAGCTAAAACTTTGGGCTTCAGAGAGTCAGGCACCACCAGCTGAAACTTCTTATGTTCTGTGGTGGAAATTTTCCATATAGAAGCAGATGAGAGAGTTGTCCTTTTGTGTGATTTATTTAAAAAATAATAAAGAAAATAAAAATAATGGGGAAAGCAAATAAAAAGCATGGATGTTGATCGTGCACATCAACAAACCAAAAACCAGCTGGGGAGATCAGTGCACACACCACGAAGGTGTGATGCAAAGAGCCCACGATCCTCAAGTTGCTTCTGCCTTTTAGCTCCTCTGTCCGACTAGGGTGGAATGTCTTTCCAACCCAATTAAATTACATGCACCATCTCCTCCCTGTCGCAGTGTGTGTGAAGATATTTACGGCCAACTATCTGTGAGAAAGGAGCACCAAGTCTCAACAGACAGAGACACAACTCCCCGACCTTGGGTTTGGGAGCTAGAGTTGAGAGTCTATCAGGCAAAGACAACCATTGAACACTCTAGGTGAAATGTCAAATGCATACAGACAAAACATAGACAAAACACAAGATATTATACATATCTTACATAAGATAAGACAAGGCATAAAATATTAAATGCAAAACATAAATCATGAATCGTATAATAACTACATATAAATAAGGAAGACACAATTTTTCCCATGACAATCACACAAAAGACCACTCTCTCATCTCATCATTGTTTATGGGAAATTTCCACCACAGGTGGATCTGGGCTTTTCAACAGATACGCCAACTCGGGGGTTAGTTCGTTTCAAAATGTATAAAATGATATTTAATCTTGACAAAACATTCCTTGATGCACAAAGTCAAACAAACAGTTTAGACACATAGCCTCCAGTGTTTCCAGAGAGACGCCATCTTAGCAAAAGCTAATTGCTTTGCCGAGATAAATTATTTAACTGGGATGAAAAGCAGTAACTTAGTCCAGTAGAATGTCTTGTCCATGTAGATCTTCTGCTTTGAAGCAAAGTTGGTCGCAAATGAATCTCTTTCAAAACCTTTGAGAAGCTGGTGGGGAAGCGCAAAAATCTTTGTTTTTACTCGTTTGCGGTTCTCAAAAGGCAGTCAGCAATTTGTATAAGTCAACCATTGTCAAGGCAACAAAATAAGTAAGTGAAAAATAAACATAAATTTTATGTAATAGTATAAGCTTCACTAAGGTTGTACTATAATAAAACAACAATTCTTTTTGATTCAGGAACCAACCAACACTTGTATGATGTGAAATAAACATTAGACAGTATGATGTAAAATTTTATCACACTCAAAATTCAAAAGGCAATGCATTTGTCCATTGGTTGAACTGAATAGGCAATTTGATAATGTAATTTGAAAATGCATTTGACACACATTTGACAATTCAGTATTAAAACTGGTAATTCAATACAAATAAAAATTGTTCTACCATGGTGTGGATAGGAAGCGAAATGTGACTGGAGTGAACCTGAATTTGTGAGGATTTGTGATGTTCTAGGCGTGAAAAAAGTCTCAGACTAAAGTTAGAAATTGATGGGATGACGGTGATTGTAGACGGTGGATATGTGTGACGAGTGAGACCCAATAATAAGTAGATCATCCAGGCAATCGCTTTAATCTATCGACCTGAAATCGATTGGTCGGGTCTCCTCCCACATATCCGGGAACGTCGCGCTGCTTTCCTCAATCGAGTAAAGACACCAGTGAGGAAACATCGCTTGTTACTCGTGACTAACAATTTCTCCCCGCTTTATGTAGGTTGAAGGCGTGTGGCCTTACAACAAAAAGCACAATGATAAGTGCCAAACATACGTGACATGGACTAAGATATAGTAATATGCACGGGTCTTCCGGAGGAGTCATTTAATTGAGCAGCGTGGCGTGTGGTGCCTAAGTGCGCTAGCGGTTAGCCCCCATTTGGTAATAGTTACAGAAACAATGTTATGGTTTAACTCATTTATTTCGTCAACTGTTAAATGTATGTTGTATGTGTAAGTACTCGTGACTAACAATTTCTCCCCGCTTTAGGGGCGTAACATATGTTCCATGAGTAGCTGAGTTAGAAGAGAAGAGGAAATTCCAGAGCCATTTTAATGAGCTCATAGAGAGTAGGTAGTAGACTTCAGTAGGCATGTTGATGAGGGGAACAGAGGTGATGAGGAGGTGATGGGCAGGTTTGGTGAAAGGAACGGAACCTAGAAGAACAGATGGTGGTGGTGGACTTTGCTAAAAGGATGGAAATGGCTGTAGTCAACACTTATATAGAAAAGGGAGGAACACAGTGACATACAAGAGTGGAGGTAGGAGCACGTAGGTGGACTACATCCTATGTAGACGAGGTCATTTGAGAGAGGTCAGTGACTGCAAAGTGGAGGTAGGAGAGAGTGAAGCCAGACAGCACCGCATGGTGGTGTGTAAGATGATTCTATTGGTCAGAAGAAGAAAGAAAAGACAGAAAAGAAGACCGGGTGGTGGTCAAATACAGAGGAATAAAGCTGATGAGCCACACTATGAAGCTTTGGTGAAAAGTAGTGGAAGCCAGGAGGTGAGGAGCAGTAAGAGGTGTGCACTGAGAATGTTGATGGAAAAGTACAGAGATGGTCAGAAGAAGCTGCATTTTGTCCTTGTGGATTTAGAGAAGGCATATGACAGGGTGCTGAGGGAGGAGCTGTGGTACTGGATGAGGTTGACAAGAGAGGCAGAGAAGTACATTAGAGTAGTCCAGGACAGGAGGTCAAGGTGGACGTGAGACTACACCACGTGTGCTAGCTTGTGGTGATGTTCAGCATTTCTTCTTCTTTCTGACATACACAGTCAAACAAAACAGCTGACAAAAAGATTCGTAAATGTCCCTCAACAGAAGTATTTCAGCTTTAACTGCTACTTCCTCAGAATCATTGGCCTGAATCCCAGGAACCTGCCAGATTAATAACCTGTTCATTTTAACAGAGCTTCTCTACTGCTTGTATTGTTTTTACAGGGTCGGTTTCATATTATTTAACAATAGTATTTTTAGCAGGTCAAACCCTCTGTCACAGTTTGAGCAAGTTGTCTTTCACCAGTCATTTTGATCCACAAGAGGGCAGCCCTCCATAAACAGAAGCTCCATGCTAGGCAATGGCTCGTTCAATCAATTCAATCATGTTTTGATTGCAATGATTAGATTCAAATGTGGATTTTTTTCCTTTATTTTACAAGTAGAACCTAAACTTTATTTTGTAAATACAGACAAATTAATAGTAATATTAACCACTGCTTCTTTTGAATATTTTAGACCAGGGGTGGGCAAACTTGGTCCTCGAGGGCCAGTTTCGACCACCGCACTGAATAAATAGACATCCTGCATATGTCGAGCCAGAGAATGTTACTCAGCTCTGGAGTTACAGTATTCTGTGTCCTTTTCACAACCTCCTCTACTTAAGGCCCATTTCCTCCAGCCACATAAACAGTCTCTATCAGCTTGAGCTAAGCAAAAAGCACCAGCTAACCCTATAATGAATATCACCTCTGATTAGACACATTTTCCTTCCAAAGAACCCTGTTGGACTGGCTGACAATATCCATCCATGGCCTCTCAACAGCCACTAACCCTATCAGTGCCTGCACTCAGTACTCTGCTCTGTAGAACATATTACTACTGTATACTACATTGTACGTGTAAGCATACCTTGGACCTTTAATCACCAAAGCCTAATTTACACCCAGTTCACAGCATACATTTTAAGGTAAAAGAGGATAGTTAAATTCTCTCCTTTCAAGTAGGAGCACAGACGCCTGTGGAGCAGCAGACCTGTCCTGTCCTTCACTTTGGCGAGCTGATGCACCAGGGTCTCTGCTCTGAAAAGGCACTTCCCTTAAAATCCTGACATAAGGAGATGATGTCTGTGGACCTGGAATCAGAAACCCCACTGAGACAAGCTCCAGAGCAGAAAAATGAAAGCTGGAAAATCTGCAATAAATACTTCATGAAAACATTTTATGGAAGATCACAAACCTACTAAATACTGACGCTTCATGTTTGATGAATCATTAGACTGTTTTCAAATCTAATTCAAGGACTCATGACAAAACAATGCATACAGTTACAGGTAACGCCTTCAACTGACTTTATTTCAAAAAATATTTTAGGACGTCCATCATCAACATGGAACGTTAAAAATGAAAAGACAAAGACTTTCCTCATCTTCATTAATGAAGCGTGTGTGCACACACGCTCACCTCAGCGCCTCCCAATTTGAAAGTCCAAGAGAGTACTAACAAAAATACTCTCCATATTTTACACATCATAAAAATTATCTTACATAAAAGCTTTTTCCACATAAATGAACGATCTCCCTTGTTTAATAATCTTACCTTAAATTACTGTAAATGTATATTTTATATTAGCATAGCTAATTTTTATTTTATTTATTTTTTTAACTCTGCCAGTTGCTGTGATGGGAACAGAAATAAAGCGCTGTGGGATGAGTTAAGGTGGAGGCAGAGCGAGATAAAATGAAGCAGGGGCTTTGTTTTGAAAATGCAATTAAAAACCTCTAATAGGTATAAGCAGAAATGCTACATCTGTTCCAGCATCATGAGAAGCTCTGCCTGCCGAGGAAACTCAGTACAGGTCAAGCAGACCAGGTCTTAGCATCAAACGTACAGTTCAGGCTTCTGACACAACAAATATATAGAAGATATTATGAGGAAAATAAGTGATTTTTGTTTTAGGACCTTCTTACAGTGTAGATGCTGTCTTTAAGGTACATGTCTATAGAAGCTAAACACATATAAAAACTAAAAGCACTTGAATGTCCCATACGCATACTTTTGCTCTGGAGAGTATTTGTATTAGGAAAGAATGTTGATCTACTATGGCACAAATACACGATCGTCTATGATATTATGAGGTTTAGCTTTTGTTTTGCCTGACCATGGGGTAAAGGAAGATGTAAAGGGGCAGTGTGTCACCTCCCAGAACCCCACATACAGATCAGCTCCCTGATGGTGATGTCCCATCAAAGTAAACACAGATCAAATACATTCCCTCTCAGCCCATCACATCAAAAGCGGATCATCAACTGCTGATGAACATAAAGTGCTAATTGAATTCTATAGATAATGCAGATTCAATAAACCTCCCTACAGTGTAAAAGAGGATCAACTACTATTTTATTATTATTAGACCCCCGCACTTAATGATTATGAATACATGATCATCTTCTACCTTCACTTTACATGCTTATTATATCTACTGCTTGTAAAACATTGTAACTGCAACTCAAATATTGGATTTCTGTTATTATTCAGAAACACTCCTGCAGTGACATTGTTACAGAAGCTGCTACACAGCTCCCACCTCAGCAGCGCACAGACCAAGTGATCTTCAGTCAGAACCTGCTGCCGAACAGGTCAGAGGTTCTGCAGCAGTGGAGCTGTTACATTCTTCCTTTATTGTGTTGTTTATTCCACACCGCAGTTGACAGTACAGTCTACGACTAGTACTGGTGCAGGTTTGTAGGCTGTGTAATACTTAAATAGTTTAGGAAATACTTAAGATGAGTAAGTATGTAAACATAAAACTGATATATGGCTTTTATTGGGGAGTCAATCCTGCTCCATCCTCAATGAGAAAATAATTACAAGCTAAAACCATTCCTGCATGTGTTTGCTCACAGAAACAGTGGATCCAGATCTGGACATTACCTCAGACATGTAAAGATGTTCTGCTGTTGCACTTTGTGGTTACAAGAACATCAGTGTTCTCAGTGGTGGCTACAGTGTTATAATGTTTCCATCCTCCCTCATGCTCTCCTGGCTGCTGCTGGCTGCATGGGTAGGGTTTCCGTTGTGATTTAACATCATCACTGAGGCTCCTATGCTGTTTGGCAACGAGATGCTCTGTGGGAGTGGTCTGGCCACCATGGAGCCAGGTGAGTCTCTGTTCAGGTTAGCATTGTTGCTGTTCGTTACTGGGTGGGAGTCGTAGGGCGCCAGACAGTCGTTCTCCAGAATCAGGTCAACATCGTCGTCGTCTTCATCATCGCTGTCTCCCTCTGCAATGCTGTTGCTATGGTAACAAGAGGTGTCACGTCACAAAATTATTATAAAATTAACCTGCTGTTTTTTATGTTCTGAACCTGGAATATACGTTTTCCTAAAGGCAGGATCATTTGAGCAGTGAATGTGAAACATAGTGGACCAAAGAAAAACAGAACAACTTCTAATAATAATGTTGTGAAATGTTACAATTTTACCATGTTGCATCACAGTCTAATTACAGCCCAGAAAAAAAAATCTGTTTACTGTTCTGTCTTTATTCCATCTTAATCAAAATTCCCCAATAATGAGCACAACCGGAAGCCAGAACTAAATCAGACCCGAGGCCCCTAATGGATCCAGTTTGTGCTAAACTCAGTCAGAAATATCTAACTTAAATCCTGGTGCTGATCCAACCTGTGCACTAACATTAATTAAAGTTCTAATAGGTCCAACACTTGGTACAAAATAAGGAACATCGGACAATAAATGTGTTTGCAGTAACGTAACTGACCACAGGTTGTTTGGTCTGGTTGTTAGGTGGCCAACCATTGATGAACCACCACCTACATGCTGAGCTAATGATGACCAGCACATGTAAAAGCCCTATGACTACTCTAAGGTTGGCTGAACCATCAATCTGGTCTCTGTTTGGTCCATGTCTTACCTCGCAGTAATGGGGTTGCTCTGGGAGGCGGGGCTAGGCGAGTCATGCGACACAGCAGAGCTTGTTGAGCCAGCTGAGCCTACAGAACCAGAGTTGCCTATTGTGGCTTTTCCTCCACGAGGCATCACGTTGTTCCTTTGGTTAGCGGGTTTAACTGTCACTATGAGGTTGTGACTGTTGGCCACCATCATGTCTGTGACCTGGACGACAGGAAGGAACACAGTTAAATGCTACATGTCACTTTTCCCAACACTTAATTATAGCCTTTGTGGCTGTTGTTGATTTGTTGATATGTCATTTAATCAATTGCACAGGAATGGTGGTTGTGCTGCTTGGGTTTACTGAAAAAGGTACATTTGTTAATCAATGAGTGATTCATTGCAATTTAAGGTGGCAGTTGAATAGTTTGGTGGCAGTTTTACCTGATCCAAAGATTTTCCTGCTACATCGATGCCGTTGACCTCAAGGATTTCATCATTTACTCCCAGCAGTCCAGTACACTCTGCCAGCCCTCCACGCACCAGGCGAGATATGAAAACCCCTGGAACCTACAGGAAGAAGAAAGCAAAGGTCTCACCTCAGTAACCAACTGACTTGTTCATGCATGGCTTTTACAGTACAATATATTTTAATTGCATAAAGTGAAAGCTATGGATTAGAACACAGTGACTGTGTTAATTATATTTTATTTTAAAATGGATGATTAAAGTCTGTCAGGCGCATGGCTCTTTAAGACTGAATAATTTTAGGGTAAACCCTTTCTTCATGTGTTAAATATTACTTAAGGCACCTTTCATTGTCAGTGTGTTACCTTTTCTACACCCTGTGGCATCACCCGCATGCTCACTCCATCGCGGATGTAAAAGCCCAGCGGTTTGTGAATGCCATGCTTGTGGAGTCGCACACGCCGATGCGTCTCAGGCAGGATGTCAACATCAATGATAGAGGAGATCTGTCGGAAGTCCTGGGGCAGACCGATCATGAGGCTCTGTTTGTTCTTGGAGTGAGTAGCGCCGGAGCCAGGGGGGCGCAGTCCTGTCAAGCCCAGGCCTTTCTTACGCCTCTGCAGGGAGTTTGTGCCAAAAACTAAAGGTTCACCCTCTTTAAAGGGGACACAGAGAGACGAGGGAGTAGATCAGGAGTCAGGGAGTATTGTCAATAACATTTTGCATAGCATTAGCATTTTTAAATCTATAACATTATTAATATTTTAACAATAACATAAAACCACTGATGCACTACTTATTGCGCACAGATAACTTTAATGTTTAAATGGACGGATCGTGTGTCAGAACACTACAACTAACTACATCAGATGACGAGTCATCGGGTTGATTTAAACTACAATCAATTGTTAAAACAAATAGAAGCCAACCTCAAAAGATGGCAGTCCTTACCCATTTCACTTATGGGAAGAATTGCCAACATAAAAATGATGGTCCTGCCAAAAAATTAATTACATATTCTCAATGATTCCGACTCAGCCAGGCCAGGTGTGGTTTAAGACATTAGACTCCAACATCTCACAGTTTTTGTGGAAAACGAAGCCACCACGAATTAGTTTAAAAACTCTTCAAAAATCCAAACGCTGCAGCGGTCTAGAAATACCTAACTTCCACCACTATTTTCTTGCCAACCATGTCCACAAATGAATAAAACCCAGTCAGACAGCAGCAACAGATTTCTCATGGTTAGACATTGAACACACATTTTGTGGGAACAATAAAGTTGCAGATCTACCATTTATCAGCAGCAAAATCAAACACCATAGTTACTACCAGACCATTAGCATAAGAGCATCTCTGACAACCTGGGGGGAATTTCTTAAAATTACTGGATCTTCGCTTAGTCTTTGCCAAAACACATCTCTCAGGAACAATCCAGATATCATACAGAACAAAACGACAATAAACTTTCCGATTTGGCATATCCAAGGGATAACACATCTGAAACATGTTTTCAGGTTTTCAGACGACAACACAAGTTTACCGCTTTTGAAAAATTAGTACCCCGATATAAAATCAATAATGCTAGTTTCTTAGAATATCAACAACTAAAGTCAACACTTAATGCAAAAACTAAGAATACTCAGATGCAACCACCACTAGCAATAGAATGATTTATTGAGATCTCAGTGAAAAGTATAGTATTAAAAATCTATATTTTAATTTCCAATGTTGATGAACCACTGATCCCTCCCATCTCTAAATGGGAAGCTGATCTGGGCATCACCACTAATCACATGTTCTGGAAAAATATATGTTCTAATTTTTTCCAAATGACAAAAAATACAAATTTACAACTAATACAATATAAAATTCTTCAAAACACATATTATACAGGACAAAGGATGTTCCAAATACATCTCACAAACTCGAATATTTGCCCTAATCTGGTGGGCTACACAGGCTGCAGACTTTATTGGGCCATGTGTAGGTCGTGTAGGTTTGAGTGAAGCACTACACAGGGCGGGCATGAGCATGCTTGAGCGGAAGAATGGGTAAGTGTGACAGAGGGCTGAGGGTGGTTCTGTTTGCTCATCTGCTCCTGGTGGAGGGGTTGTGGGGGGCAGTGGGATGGCTAGCAGACCCTGTTTGGAAACTGGCTGCACGAACCACGATGCCTTGCTTCTCAACTACATCACTCCATATTCATCCACTTAGGTCTGTGAGGGGCGTCCTACTGATGGAGGAACCAGGGCTACTGGAAAATGGTTTCACCAAACCGTGGGATGCTCTGCAGTGTTATTTGCATTAGTCATACACACTCATCCAGGACTTTGGAGGCTGCCTCCGGGGGACAAGTAGACAGATCCTTCGCTTTGAAAGCTCTGTCTGCTAGACCCCTCGGGGAACAGGCAGTCTCCCAAAGTTCCTCATACCTAGCCACATACACATACATGTAGGGCCAAGGGTGGGCTCTTTCACTGGGGCCTGGGGGCATGGCCAGTTGTGGAGCCAGTGTGTGGCCAGCTCAGGAGGTGCTGCGGTCCACAGGGGCAGCATGCCAGAGGCCTACCCTCCCCATGAATGAGAATAAACAAATGGTGTGGGTGTGAGAATGTATTTGAGAGTGCATGGGTTCACGTATGATTGAGAAGTTGTTTATGAGAGAGTTTGTGGTAGTGTGTGTTTGTGTGTCTGTGTGTGTTGCAAATGATGTGTGGGGCGTCCGTTTCCCGCTTGGGTACGTGGATCTGCTGCCTAGGTGGTCGCCTGGTTCTCGTGGGGCGGAAAGCGTTGACCCAGAGACCACTCTGACCTCGGGTACCATCTCTGTGGCTGCTGCAGCACTGCCTGGAAGGTTCTGTGTGGGCGGCTCAGGTCACAACACCTGTCCTCCTAGAACTGAAGGTGTGTGGGCTCCCTGGCTACTGGGTTTCTTCCCTCCACTCCTTGGGCTGGGTGTAGCGGCCAAGCTCCTCCCATCACCCTGAGTTTCACAAGTGGCATTGATCACGCACCGTCTGTCTCACCCTTTGGGTAAACACAGTTAAGCTACAGCTTTACTAACCTTGTAGTGGGACAATTGAGCTGATAAACAGGCTTTCTAAACTTAGCTGTAAGTACTACTGTTACTTATCAATATCAATATCAATAATGTGTGATTATGGCAGTTGTAATGTTGTATTTCTTGGTTATTATTAAGAATGAGATTATTTATAATAATGCATATATGTATGTTTATGATATATGTATATGTTTTTATGAGTGTGTGCACATACCTTAACGTTATTATTAGCATTAATAATAATTTGACAGGTAAACCACAATACAGCAGTTGTTTAGTTATGAGTGTGTCAGCCCAAGGTACATCCCTACTAATTTATTTTGTGGCTATTGTTTACTGTATGCCTATTATAACCAGCAGCTGGTTGCACCAACCCCCACACAGTTTGACTTGATCAAACAGTCCAGGAGGATTCTATTGAAACACAAATCTAAAAACTTCAAATCACAAACATTGCGGACATTAGATTTCGGGAAATAACTAAAGTTAAGAAAAAACCCTAAAAAAGTTGGCCTAAAAAGTTAAGGTGAATAAACTCAAGGTTTATGGAGCACCACTTAAACTGGCTATACACATACAGTCTTAGAATTTTGACATATGTCACTTGAAGAACACGAGCATATTATCCAACACACCAGATCTGCCAGTCTAGGATAAACTGCTGCATTATTCTAGTTTTACTCATCTGCCTCCAGAAGACAATCATACAGTATATAAAACCCCAACCGGTCAAGGCAGATGGCTGGCCACATTCAGCCTGGTTCTGTTGGTGGTTTCTTCCTAGTTAAAGAGAGTACTTACACTGAGTAAGTAATATATTCCACCGTTTAGATTATGAGCTGCTGTTTGACGTCTTTTAGACTGTTAGGCGTAACGTTAGCTTATGTTGCTAACACTAGCGTGAGTATTAGTTCTGGGTGGCTGGCAGCAAATAATTGAATATTATTACATCATTTTGTAGGTAATATCAGCTTCATCGCTGCCGATTCATCTTAGTTGAGGAGAGAAAGTCTGTGTTATGGATCATTAGTTCAAACAAACAGCAGTCAAACTAACATCAGAAGACCAAGGACAAGCCAGAAAAAACAGCCGGGACGGAACGGTGGAATGAGCACATAGTGAGTGATATATTTGACCGTTTATTGTTTTAGTTTGCGCTGTGAAGTTTGAGCACAGTTACGAGCTGCTGCTTCTCATGTTGTGGACAGTCAGGGATAGCATTAGGTTGCATTGCTAACGTTAGCCTGTGTGTTAGCTTGGCTAGCAGCAACCCTAATACTAATAAAACTTGTAGGTAATATCGGCCGGTGGTATATCCTCACAAAGACTCAGTGAAGGAACAAACGTCTTGCTTTGCCAGCCACTACCAGCAGATGTAGAAAAGAACAGGGTTTGGGCCAAATGAAGAATATGTGGCTTTCTAACAACTGTGCTTCGATTCCAAATAAAAAGTTGCTGAACGGCTTTTCGCCAAGGTGCTCTGGTTCCCCAGCACCTGACGGAGACCGGGCAAAGTCTGAGCCATGTGGTGAAGTCTCTTATCATCATATGAGGTAGGTGGTAGCTTGAAGGATCTTTCCCAAGGACCCACATTGGATGCTCACCTACTCCGCCCTGACGGAGTATACTATATGTATATATATATATATATATATATATATATATATATATATATATATATATATATATATATATATATATATATATATATATATAATATATATCTATCTATCTATCTATCTATCTATCTATCTATCTATCTATCTATCTATCTATCTATCTATCTATCTATCTATCTATCTATCTATCTATCTGACATGGGTCAATACATGAGCGAAGCACAGAAGGGCATTGGTAAGGATACCAGAGGAGCCAAACACCAACTCCTGGTTGACAGAACAGTCGCCCAAGGCTGCAGAGTGCGACACACGAACCTGTGCACAGCCTGGATCGACTACAAGAAAGCCTATGACTCTATGCCACACACATGGATCACTGAATTCTTGGAGCCTTCCTTGCAAACTCGATGAGGTTGTGGAGAACAGACTTTGAAGCCAATGGGAAGCAACTTGCCCAAGTATCCATCAAATGTGGCATATACCAAGGAGATGCACTTTCCCCACTGCTGTTCTGCATAGGTCTGAACCCCCTCAGCCAAATAATAAACAAGACTGGCTATGGATACCGACTCCGGAACAGGGCCACCATAAGTCACCTCCTCTACATGGATGACATCAAGCTGTACGCCAAGAATGAGCGAGACATCGACTCACTGATCCACACCACCAGGATCTACAGCTCGGACATTGGGATGTCATTG
The DNA here is from genome assembly GCF_900634795.4 of Betta splendens. Lineage (NCBI taxonomy): Eukaryota > Metazoa > Chordata > Actinopteri > Anabantiformes > Osphronemidae > Betta > Betta splendens. The sequence continues at coordinate 796,974 of NC_040886.2, forward strand.
GGAGAGAAATGTGGGAGGATAGTGACAAAGAGAGGCAAGGTAATCCACACAGAAGGGGTCTCACTCCCAGAAGGAAAAATAGCAGACATTGAGGACAATTACAAGAACCTTGGAATACCACAGTCGAACGGCAACCTTGAACAGGCAACGAGGAATGCAACAACAGCGAAATACCTCCAAGGAGTAAGGCAAGTCCTAAGAAGCCAGCTCAACGGCAAGAACAAATCCCAGGCAATAAACAGCTACGCCCTGCCAGTGATCAGATACCCTGCGGGAATAATAAGGTGGCCAAAGGAAGAGATACAGACCACAGATGTTAAGACACGAAAGCTCCTCACCATGCATGGAGGGTTCCACCCCAAATCCAGCACCCTGAGACTGTCCGCTAGCCGCAAGGAAGGAGGCCGAGGACTAGTGAGCGTGAGAGCCACTATCCAGGATGAAACATCCATGATCCAGAAGTACATCAAGGATAAGGCTCAAACAGATGACGTGCTGAGTGAATGTCTCAGGCAGTGGAGAACAGAGGATGAGATGCTGGAAGAGGGACCATCATGGGAGGACAAGCCCTTGCACGGGATGTACCACCGAAACATAACTGAAGTGGCTGATCTCAACAAGTTCTACCAATGGCTTGAAAGGGCTGGGCTGAAGGACAGCACAGAGGCACTCATCCTGGCTGCACAGGAGCAGGCCCTGAGCACCAGAGCCATAGAGGCCCAGATCTACCACACCAGACAAGACCCAAGGTGTAGACTGTGCAAAGAGGCCCCTGAGACGGTCCAGCACATAACTGCAGGGTGTAAGATGCTGGCAGGCAAAGCATACATGGAACGCCATAACCAAGTGGCTGGCATAGTATACAGGAACATCTGCGCAGAGTATGGACTGGAAACCCCAAGGTCAAAGTGGGAAACACCTCCCAAGGTGGTAGAGAATGAGCGAGCCAAGATCCTGTGGGACTTCCAGATCCAGACTGACAGAATGGCAATGGCGAACCAACCAGACATTGTGGTGGTGGACAAAGAGCAGAGGAAAGCCGTAGTGGTGGATGTGGCAATACCAAGCGATGGCAACATCAGGAAAAAGGAACATGAGAAACTAGAGAAATACCAAGGGCTCAGAGAAGAACTGGAGAAGGCTTGGAAGGTGAACCACAGTGGTACCTGTGGTGATTGGAGCACTGGGGGCAGTGACCCCCAAGTTGGAGGAGTGGCTACAACAGATCCCTGGAAAAACATCTGACATGTCACTCCAGAAAAGTGCAGTCCTAGGAACAGCAGGGATACTGCGCAGAACCCTCAAGCTCCCTGGCCTCTGGTAGAGGACCCGAGCTTGGAAAGTGGATGAGACCACCCGCGTAGGGTGAGAAGGGAGAGAGAGAGTATATATAAAAAAAAAGATACGCCATGATCTTGTCTTTCAGGTCAGTTGCTGGCTTGCTCAGCGTATCTGTGCTCATTGGGGACCCAATTTCTGGTTGGGTAGATGGTGAAATCTCCCCTCTGACCTGGCGTCCTGGCTCCCCCTTGCCGTAGCATTTGTGTTGTACCTCGTCATTCTCAAGTTGTGATAGCAGTTGCCATTTGTAGATGTTGGAACACTGAGCTACTAGTTGCTTCGCCGTCAGCCTTGAATGTGGGTTTCTCTGTTCCCATTCACCGCACATTCTTTGCATGTAACCCCTCTGACTAGGGTTACTTGAGTAGTAGCATTCCAACAGAGCCTTGTTCTCACATCTCAGCCATTTCTTTCTTGTTCTAGTAGCCCACTTCTCGCCAAGGTGCTCTGGTTCCCCAACACCTGACGCAGACTGGGCGACGAGCCGGTATCTCGTGGTTCATTGTGTCTCATCATTATATGAGGTAGGCAGTAGCTTGAAGGGTCTTGACCCAAGGACCTGCTCACTCCGCCCTAACGAACCGGGGACCCTCCGTATGCTAGTCCTGCGACTATACCGATTGAGCTATCCATTGAGCTAAGGTTAAGGTGCGTAAGGATGAGTTTTTACTTGTTCTGTTATTTTCTCTCACTTATTTTTGCTTCTCTGATAAGTCCTACTCTCCAGACATTACCTGTATTAGGTATTAGGGTAGGCTAGCCAAGCTAACACACAGGCTAACGTTAGCAACACAAGCTAATGCTATCCCCGACAGTCCACAACATGAGAAACAGCAGCTCGTAACTGTACTCAAACTTCACAGCGCAAACTAAATCAATAAATGGTCGAATATATTACTCACTCTGTGCTTATTCCACCGTTCTGTCCCGGGTGTTTTTTCTGGTTTGTCCTTGGTCTTCTGATGTTAGTTTGACTCCTACTTGTTTGAACTAATGATCCATAACACACACGTTCTCCCATCAGCAGATTCCCCACTTCAACCAAGATGAATCAGGAGCGATGAAGCTGACATTACCTACAAAATGAATTAGTAATATTGAATTATTTGCTGCCAGCCACTCGAAGCTAATACGCAAGTTAGCGTTAGCAATATAAGCTAACGTTACTCCTAACAGAGTAAAACAGCACAAACACCAGCTCGCAACTTAAACGGTGGAATATATTATTTACTCAGTGCCCTTTCAACCATTCTGTCCCGGCTAATTTTCTAGCTACTTTGCAGCTCCTCTGTCCAGATAAAGAAAAAATTTCTTGGGATGTCGCAAAAGTTTCTCAGGATCTCAAAAAAGCTTCTCGGGATCTCGCAAAACTATCTTGGGATCTCGCACAACCGAGATACTGTAGTTCACCTAATTTTTTTTTACTCCATGTCTTTTCGAGGGCCTTTCGCAAGTTACTGATGATGTAAAAAAAAGCATGCAGCTGCTATAATGTAGTATAGTATATTTACAGTATGCAGTTATGACTGAAATCGGACGAGTAAAGAAAAACAGACACATCATCACTGGTTTATCTCCATAATATAATTAAGTAAAACATCTGAATATTTGTCCTCTTTTTGTCTGAAGGATCCTTAATATCCAAAAATATTGTTCCATGTAAGGGGTGCAACCAGCTGCTGAAACCAAGCAGATCTGTTAAGTAAACAAAACAATCTGAGCAAAATAAACTGTACTGTACTGTGGTTTACCTTGGAGATTAATACTAATACCAATAATAGTGTTAAGGTGTGTGCACATACTCATACAAACATAAGCATATCATATACAGTCGTAGCACTTCAAAGCGACCACCTTTTTTACCGCAGTATGTGCGCGTCGCCAGCGCGCCACGGGTGCGTCCCCAACTAAGGATTTTTGATCCTGCAGCCAGCTGAAAAAAATCAGGGTGCTAGTCTCGTGTTAACCACCAGGTGGCGCAAAGATGGGAGGTCCGACTGTTCATTTCTATCTGTGTCTGCATATTAAGCACAAAAAGCGATGTCATGGTATTGTATCCTTAAATGTAGAGTAGTCCATTTTATATTATATTTAAATTTTTTTATAAATTTATTATTATAAATAGTATAGATTATTATGCGTCTTTTCTCGCTAGTGTGGGTGTTTGTTGTCAATTGCCGAAGCTGCTGATATTTTTACACAGTTTTCAGGCCAGCCGAGAGACACAGTCCCTCCTTCAGGCAATCCAATAGAATAATATAAGTATAATAACATAAAATAGGAATCTATATTTATTCATCAATCTGTGTTATAAATGTATTTTATATGCATATTTGTACTCGTCTTCTGGTTTGTTGATCATGAGGAAAAAATACAAAACAAACTGGATTCGTTTCGTTTCGTCCTCTCTTTATATGAGCGACAAACGGAATTCAAGTGTTGTTGTTTTTTCGACACAAGGTACGGAGTTGGATTTAAAGCTGATTTTTCGTTTTGAGAAAAAAGCAGAGAACAAAAAAACTAAGTCGTTGTCTCGTTATAGCAGCGTTTAAGTTTAACCAAACTCTTAAAATTTACTCCGACCGCAATGACCTATAGTTTGCTCTGACTCTGAATGAAAAGCCCGAATGACAGATGATGTGTCCAGGTAGAGCTTAACCGGAAATGTATGCATGTGATAATGCAGGCAACGAGAGAATCGGGGAAGTGGCGTCACCGTCTGAAGCAGACAGTGATGTGACGTTCCAACGATGGTGCTGAGGAGCCACCTATTCATAGACAGATGACTTGGATCAAGTTGTCAATGCGCGTTAGTGTTTGTTGTCAAATGCCGCTGATGCCTTTATACAGTATGTCCTCGTGTGTAAGTACTGTGTCGGGTCTGTGTACGTTCTACGTTTGATTTCCCCCTCTAGAATAAATCAAGCCGTTTTCTAGGTAAATTGTCCAGAAAATAAAATACAAAGAAGAAAGAAACTAACGGCATTTATTCAAAGCAGCGTGTTAAAAACGAAAAATCGAGCTGAAAAGATTTAAAGCCGCTTTCCGTTTTCTCATTTGGTTTCAACGATTTGGTGCAATTAAACAGTTAAAACACTAAGACATAGGCAATGTGCCCTTTAAACAGAAGCTGCATTATTATACTTTACCGTAATGACATTTACCACAATATCTGCAGTAAAACAATGTTTTATTACACAGGCAACACAGTGGATTTGGGACTCGCTCCGCGCGAGTTACGGCGTCTGATGCTGATTCAGTTCCAAAACCAAACTTCAAACCCCACCCCCTACTACGTATTGGCACAGAGACATTAACATATTGTCTCCACTCAGTCAATAGGTGTAAAATACTTTAGCTCCTAGACAAAGAAAAACTCCAAGGGAGATCGAGCGCGTGATCAGCTGCAGCTACGTAGCTGTGAGACGCCAAAACCTTTCACTTGACTTTTTTAAATGCTCTTCTTATGGTATTTCACACAGGTCTGGCAGACTACCACTGCTAACTTGTAGAGAATATAATATAATAAAAATAAATAAATTGTTTCTCTGCTGCTACAGCCTCGGCTGCGTTGGGTTGTTAGTGTCCCTTTCACCTGTACCATATAAAATGTGTTCCTACGAAGTTGATCAGCTGCTTTCAGAATCAGAATCGTTTTTATTCCCCAGGTTTGAACAGGGCAAACATTATTTTTATTTACCAAAAAATTAAAACGTTCACATGTAATTTGCCCGCTTTGATGTAGACAAAACTCTTGAAATTATTTTACTTTACATCCCGTTTATTTCGTTATTCCCACTTTCATATCTGTCTGATAATAAAGTGGGCGGGGCTATCAGTCCCGTAGCAAAGGTAAGCGCTGACTGTGGGGGCTGGGCGCATCAACATACAGGACAAAGACCTGTGTTCCTCTGCCACAGCCTCCTCTTTCAGCCTGTTGTAATTGCAAATGCTGCACTGAGCTCTCTTTTACTTTGATGAGTTTTGTGTCTACATTAAAACGGGCAGAACAACGTCCATGCGTGTGTCACGCTGAAAGCGGCTGGTGAACCTCTTGGAAACATGGCTGTAGCTCTGCAATGACTTTATGTGGTACAGGTGAAAGGGAAAATAACGAAAGAAACGGAATATAAAACGGAAACGCTTTCAAGCGTTTTCTATTTATATGTTTATTGCACATTTATTAAAACTGTACTGTCGTTTTTTCGTAATTTTTGGTGACGTTACAGTGCAAACCGTATGGGATTTTTTAAACAAATAAAATAATGTTTGCCCTGTTCAAACCTGGGGAATAAAAACGATTCTGATTCTGAAAGCAGCTGATCAACTTCGTAGGAACACATTTCATATGGTACAGGTGAAATTAACAACCCAACGCAGCCGAGGCTGTAGCAGCAGAGAAACGCAGATCTTTGTCCTGCATGTTGATGCGTGTTCCCCTTCCCCCAGTGTCCCTGCTCTGGGACGTGGATGGCCCCGCCCACTTTCATTCACCAGACGGACATGAAATAGGGAATAACGAAATAAACAGCTGGTTAACTTTGTAGGAACACGACTGTAGCTCTGCAATGACTTTATGTGGTACAGGTGAAAGGAATAACGAAATAAACGGAATATAAAACGTTAACGCTTTCAAGCGTTTTCTGTTCACCCAAACTTGATGGGTGTACTGTCATCTTTTCAGAAAATTTTTAGCATTTGCATGTTGTTGTAAATGAATAACGAAATTAACAAAATCTACGTTTAAAAAAACTGTGAAGAGTTCCGTGTCTACATGAAAGCGGGCAGAAAAATGTCCGTCTATGATTCACTGCCGAAAGCGGCTGGTGAAACATGGCTGTAGCTCTGCTAAATGATACAGGCAGCCTATCTTGTATGCGAAAATATAAAAATGTTCAGTAATTACAACTTCTGCTTCCACCGGGATTCGAACCCGGGGTAAAACATTGACATTTCAAGGCTGTTAACAATAAACAAACCATTACACCACGGAGGCGTTGTGATGTAGATCTACATGGGCCTATATAACATAAGTATAAGACAGTCTCATAAAGGCCACTGTGGGGGCTGATCGCCACCTATAGGCCAAATAGACGCAACAAAGCTCCAACACACTAAAACCCGGTGACACCGCGCTGAAAATGCAAACAGATTGCCGTAAAGTCTGACACATTGAAGTGCTACGACTGTACATACATTTGTGCATTGTTATACATATCCTATACAACTTAATCAAAGTCATGACATACAACACCACAATTTCCATATTCACACATTATTGAAATGTGACATATCAAATGTGACATTATTGAGAGTTGGATTTGGAAAGTGTCCCACTACAAGGTTAGTAAGGCTGTAGCTTAACATTGTTCACCCAAAAGCTGATGCAGACGTTGGTGCATGAACAATGCCACGTGTGGAAGCCAGGGTGATGTGAGGGGCTCGGCCACTACGCCCATCGAGCAAGCAGAGGAAGGAATCCCAGCAGCCAGGGAGCCCACACACCTTCACTTCCAGGAGGGCAGGTGTTGCGACCCAAGCCGCCCACACAGAGCCCCCCAGGCAGAGCTGCAGCAGCCACAGAGACAGCACCCGAGGCCAGAGTGGGCCACCGGGGGTCAACGCTGTCCGCCCCATGAGAACCAGGGGCAAACACTCCCCCCGGCGGGAGGGTCGGCCTGAAAGAGTAGAGCCCGAGGACCCACGGTCCGTAGGGAGCCCGCCAGAAGATGCCCCCACGCCCAGAGTGGGGCCCGCCCCCAGTCCACCACCCCTACACGAGCGGAGCGGGGCCGACCCCATCGGCCCGACCTCATCCCCTGGCGCCACCGCGGCCTGCAGCACAAGGCCAGCAATAGGTGGGGTCAGCAGAAAAGAGACCACCCAGGCAGACGATCATCGTACCCCGGGCGGAAAAACGGACCCCCCACACTCCAACCGTACTACCTTTCAGGATAAGTTACTATATATGCAGGAGGAATTTCTTATATATAATATATAATATATATATATATTATAAATATTTGTATTACAGTATTCATACATTTCTAATTTGCCACTGTGACCAGACCAACGCTGTCTGTTCATCTGCACATTTAATAAGGACTAGTTACAACACGATAGGAATGTCATAAACCAACATAATAACGAGCTTGTCGTTAAAAAATATTAGTGCAAACACTAAAAACCTTTTCCATTCATTTCACTTGTATCAGTTTAAGAAGATAATAACCCAGTACTGTAACATAAAACACAGCTGTGGTTACAGGTAGTAAAGACAGGTCAGGATTCACAGTAAGTTCTCCTGTTTATACATTTCTTGTGGTCACTTAGACCCTGGATTTGCTCTGTGTGACATTAGGCAACACATTCTTGAGCCTAACACATGTGGCAGGGCCTCTGATTAGATAAATGAACATACGGGAAGAGACACAACCTGCCCCACGATGCGGAGAAACACCCGATGGGAAGTAATCCACAGAACGTTATCAGGATGCAGGTTAACCACAGGCAGGAGAGTCTGACTCAGTCAAACATGAGACTGATAATTACAGTAGGACCATTATTGATCTTTTCATGACCTTTCAGTTGTTTGTTTTCTAGATAAGACCAGAACACAGGTGTCATGGCTACAGTATGTGAGAAATGTGGCAGACAAAACTTTCTTCATTCAGCACCTGCATGACAACATTCCTCCACACGTCTTCTAGTGCCAAGGTCATTAGATGACAATTTTAGCGCCGATCAACAAATAACAGCACATTTAAACTAAAGTCTAGTTTAGTCTAGTAGCCCATAATTGTGGGCCTTTAACAGCGAGTCATCTGATGTCTTGTTTGAAATAAATATACTGAAGGATGCAGTTATACAGTATATTGTAACCTCATTACAGGTTTTCTTTGTCACAATTTAAAAGCAGTGTCTATCAGTGCATGTGTGAGAAACGCTTTTATTTCCATTTTGATTGTTTGGTAGTAAGTAAAAATAAAACGATAGAGCTGAAGCCTGTGGACAATAAATAAAATAAAGATTAATGAGTACATAATAAAATGTTTTTCTTTTCACAGTGGAAGTAACACACACATACATTAAGATGTAATCAAACTAGACGAGGGCTGAGGTTAGAGTTGAGTTTTGGTTCTGATTAGATCAAAGATTAGACGTCTGCCTTTAGTTGTGATGGCAAGAGTGAAGGTAAGGGGCTAGGAAAGGCATTATGTCAATGGAGGTCCTCACTTTGATGTAAGTACAAGAATGTGTGTGTATATGTGTGTGTGTTAGATCACTCTCTAAGACGCAGTGTGGAGGCAGACATAACAGAGGGCCAGACAAAAGCCCGAAGGCACAGACACCGCTAAGCTTCCTCTCTCTCTCTCTCTCACACACACACACACACACACACACACACACACACACACACACACACACACACACACACACACACACAGTAAATAAATATGCTTCCCCTCTTCGAAAATGAGACAGGCTTTGTCCTTTCCTGCATTGAAGTTCCATAAATTCCATAATCCCCTACTATGTTGCAGAACATCTGATCGTAGAAAGTTTATTATAGTGTCACAGATTGCTGTCGCCAAAACCAAGCATACTGTCAACTGTCCTGTTCAACAGCTTACAGGCACTAACCTCCACCTTAACTCATCTCATAGTGTAGGACATAATGGGTCTGGAATGTGAACAATGTCTGAGGTGCTTGTCGACCATGTCACCTACAGTCAGTATAAAATCTGATTCACAAATCTGATTCTCTGCCTTATTTCACAAGTTCTAGACTAATTTCAGCTTATTAGGTAAATGACTACGACAGAGACAGAGAAAAACAAGCTGTGCACTAAAACCTCTCATCACTCCATCCCTGCATCTTACTGTCTATAAATATTTGATTTCCTCCTTCTGTCATCACGTTGTACACAAATACTTTCAGCCATATCCTCTATCAACATACGCTTGGTTGTTGTGGATGGAAACCCCACATCAAATAGACCTAGGACCCGCTGAGCAGTTCTGCCTCCATTTCACACAGCTCCCATCTAGGTCGTGCTGTTCAGAGTTCCAGGGGCTCAAGATTCAAACTTTACATGTCTCCCGTTTCTTATCACAACTATTACTGTGTTTGTTCTGTGGAATGGTTACCATGGTTACCAATGTAATACTACCAGGGTAGTTGTGCAGATCTGTTGCAACAACAACAACAACAACAACAACAACAACAACAACAACAACAACAACAACAATAATAATAAAAACATCCGACAAAAAAGGGAAACTGGATAATTTGGATTTATCATAAGCATTATTTCTGCAGAAGGTTCTAGCACAATAGCAACATTAGGAAGGAATGAGATCACTGCTGATGCATAGTTGTCAGACATTAATAATCATCTTCCTTCACGTAATCTTTCCGTACATTTCCTGCACACATACACTGACAGTGATGCTGATGGGATTGATGAAGTCTTTTAGAGTAAGATAATTCCCGTCAGTTGCTAATGGCTTACAACCCCAGTTGGGTGGACATTACTCTTCCTTAAGACACACACACGCACACAAACACATGCGCACACACACATGCAGGCATACACACACTATGAGTAAAGGACGTGGAGAGACAAGAAAGTGATGACGTAAAGTTTACAATGAAAAAAAATATATATTAGACCTGAATTAAGACATTTAAAAATAACAATAACTCGTCTGTCTTATCTTCTTCCAAGAACCAGAAAAAACTGATTTGGCTGAATGGAGTTTCCCTGTTGAGTCGATGTGGAAAACAAATAGGATTAGATTTTAAGACACAGACAAAGCTCCTGGCTGAGTAGACTTTAGGTAACTGGCCCAGTTTTTAATTTGCTCCGCTGAAACCCGTGTTCACATCTGGACTGTTGAAAGTTGAACATGCGGAAAGTAACCTGTTGACATTTGTTTGCTCTTGTTCTCAGTCTTGAATGTCTTTCTTCTTCAGCTCTTTCTCAGAGCACAGAGTTAATCTAATTAAACCAGCAGCTGTATGTGATATTAAACAGATAAGCAGTCACTTAGCATAATTACATCATAAATTATGCAATATGCAATGTAGCACCTTTGCATACAACAACCAATCACGTGGCCCTCAGAAATAAGAGAGACAGACTGATGGATGAGCACAGTCAACATTAGAGTCTGATTTTACAGGAAACTATGGGCTGTATTTGCCAAATTAAAGATGTTTTTGGGCTAGATTTGCCTTTTTATTAAATTGACCACCACTTCCCTCCACAGATCAGTGTTTTCAGCCTGACTGAATGAACCCAAACACCTCTTAACTTATCAGCACTGATCTATAACAATTTGCATTGTGACTTGTCCAACACAGTGAATATTCAGCAGATTAACATTCTCTGCTTTTGTAATTAAGTTTACTTTAAAGCTCATGCACAATCCACCTACATTACACCCTGTAGCCCATGCTTAATGTAGGGTATCTGTCTCTTCTCTGGGCCTCAAATACATGTTAGCATAAATGGACATTTGGATACTTTAGTTTAGACATTTTGGAATGAACAGAAAAAATGCCACTGTCAAAACCATTGAGTGTAAATGCTCTCTCTTCATCTTCCTTTCTACATAGACATGTCCTTCCACAACACAGCAAAAACAAATCACATCAACAGATACCAAGCCCTGCGAAAACAGTACAAGAACCAACACGGGCAATGACCAGGTGCTGTGTAAGAAGAACAAACTATGTCTGATGTAAAGAACAAAGACCCCCCCCCCCCACACACACACACACAAACACACACTATGTGTAGAAATGAGGGATGATCTGAAGCTACTGTACTGTAGCTTTCTTACCTTTCTTGGTTATGATGATGCGGAGCAGGGGGTTTGCTGAAGAGATGGCTTTGTGGAAGTTGTCGTCATTGTTGATCGGAAGGAGGTCTCCATGGACGTCTGCGTAGCCCAGGATGACATCGATACCAGGGATGCAATGGACAGTCTGGATGAGGCGATAGAACTCTTGAAAGCCACCGGGGCCGTTTCTCTTTAGAGCGAAGCGTCGATATTCAGCTTCGAACTGTAGAAGATGAGAAAAGGTGTCTGTTATACTCACTGCTGCAGTTTCCACGTGACATCACTTAGATACCAAGTGTGAGACTATATGTATATCTGAGGTCACAGAGTCACTGCTCTTCCCCTTTTACCCAACCCCCCACACATACACACGCGCCGGTACAATGTATCGATCTAGAGTGAATGCATGTTTTTAGACTGTGGGAGGAAGCCGGAGAACCTGGAGAGAACCCACGTGAACACGGGGAGAACGTGCTACAGTAACTCCACACAGAAAGGCACCCAGGTCTTCTGAGCATACAGACTGTGATCCTACCAATGGTCGTTGGTGAAGAGAATGGACCAAAATCCCTTTAAACAGTTAAACAGCTGTAAGAGGTTCTTCTCAGGTGGGAGGTAACTTTTGAAAGTTTGTTATTTTTTCATAAGCACTACTACAGCTAGGACACTTTAGTTTACAATCACTTTGTCATAAAGGCTGCATAATAAATAATGTAATCCTTAACTTAATCTGCATAATGAACAAAGAACAATTTCTTCCTGCTTATGTTCTTTAGCTTGTAGTGACTCATTCCAAACTAAGGCTTCTAAATATAAAGACTTATTTAATGTTATTATTGTGAGCTATTATTATGAGTCAATTGGGAAATTGTCTATCAGGAAAACCAACAGCTGCTGACAGAAGGCCCAGAAACACAGACAGAGAAAGGTTCCACAGACCACAGTTCATATTGGTTCAATTATCTTCAAGTGATATGGGATGTGCTCACATCACTTTAGTGCAGTGACACAGCTGCAACGGGGGGCTTTGTATTTCAGTGTGTGCCACAAATTAATGTTAATGCCAGCATTACAACCGGCAGCATAGCCTTCACCATCACCTGGATGCTTCAGCCACTAACCATCCACTCAAATGTAAGTTTTCGACTCCATGTCAACCTTTTATTGCAGCACAGGTAAAACCGTGCTTTCATCTGCTTTGTTTTGATTTACATGAACATGTAAACTACACAGATGCATCGCCATGACTCGCTTCTTTGCCATTTGAGCCATTAAAGCAGCAGTGAGGTTAGCGTCGGACACTGGTCTGTGGTTCAGCGAGGACGTGACGTAGGACCTTTACTCACAGCTCCCTGCAGTGACGGTGCATCCTACACAGCCGCCACTGACACTGCACAAACCGGCTCAGCACCGCGCAGCGTGCGCTTCCAGTGAGCGCCAGACAGACTGCGACAGGTTCCTGAGCCCAGGACGACGCCACAGCTGCGGCTGCGGAGCCGCAGTCAGAGCAGCGTCAGCAGCCGCGGCTTCGTCGTTCGCTACTTACTTTGCTCTTGATCTCCACCACGGCGTCGGTGACTTTCAGCGGCGTCCGCTGCTGCTGCTGCTGCTGCCTGGACATCCTGCTCCGCGCTCGCGCTCGCTCGCTCGCTCGCTCAGTCGGAGGCGCTGCGGATGAAACCATCCGCCGCTGTTCTGGTCCAGAGTCCGTCTCCGCCGTCACGTAGAGGAACAAATAACAGTTCAGCACCGGGAGCAGCTGCGGGAGGGAGTTCGTCGTTTCACCTGTCGGTGGCCACTCGGTGTACGGGCAGTGCTGCGCTCGCGCCGTCCTTATGTCATCCGCTTTGCAACACTGACACACAAACACTGCGACAGGTGGAGGCCAGTAAATCCAGGGAGGGACGAGAGGCCAGTGTAACCCGTCCTGCTGCTCCACCCCCACCCTCTCCAACCTGACGCTACTGGAGCTCACGGCGAAGGGGGCGGGGCCATGACGTCACCGCTGCTGCCAGTGCATCACCCCTGATGCTGCTACAGCCCAGCTAGAGCCCTCGCGTGTTCCATATGGGCCAGATCCATTCTGCAGCTCAGCATCTGAGTCACTTTATCGGTAATGGTTATGGTAATGCTCTGGTGCGTTATGATACAGGTCCCCGACTGTCACCTTTACTCTATCTATTCTGTGAAGCCAGCACGGAACAATACTGCACTGTTATGTCTCAATCAGGTCGATTTGACCACTTGTGAAATGTTTACTAGGCAACTGCACCACACAGATGGAACAGATATCAGAACAGTCCGGACTGTTATTAATCTGATGTTTGAATTTAAGACACACCACAGTTCAGCTCAGTGTGTTTTATTCCAGCTTTCCCTCCCTCCAATTTCTCCCCTGTTACAACTCATTCCTAACCATTTTCAGTACCAGCCAGCACTGGGGTCTGTGTGTGTGTGTGTGTGTGTGTGTGTGTGTGTGTGTGTGTGTGTGTGTGTGTGTGTGTGTGTGTGTGTGTGTGTGTGTCTGTGTGCGTGTGTGTGCGTGCGTGCGCGTGTGTGTGTGTGCGTGCGTGTGCGTGCGTGTGTGTGTGTGTGCGTGTGTGTGCATGCGTGTGCGTGCGTGTGTGTGTGTGTGTTTGCGTGTGTGCGCGTGCTTCCATTCCCATCCCTCCTCCCTCTCTTCTTTTCTCCCTGTGATGGTGGAATGTAGGAATGTGAGAGTTGGAGAGGGAGGACTTGGATTGCCAGTGCGCACTCAAACATCCAGCCAAAGCTTGATGCTGAACTGCAGTTTGTGTGTTGTGTAATCATTCAGTTTGAGTCACTTATGTTTTGCTGTAATGTAATGACATTGAAAATAGCCCAAAGTCTCCAACCTATTATGACATTTTATCTTCCAGGTTTTACTTTGGTGAACAAATAAAGGGGAGGAGTGAAAGTACTGCATCCAGCTCTGAGCCCTTCCACTGCACCGTTTACACTATGTCGCTTGTGTTGTGCTTTGGTCTTTTGGTCGTTTAGGTGGATAAGTTACTGAGTGTGTGGACAGGTAGACAGACAGGCATGTGTTCATGGCGGCGTCAGAGGAGTGAGCATCGGGGATGGACCATTCATTGGAGGCAAATATACACTAGTCATTTAATAGGATTATAAGGTATGAAATGGAAATTATATCTCATGTACAGTAAATGCCTGGCTGTTGATCAGAGACGCAGATACATGTGTATGTGTGGCATTTGGCCCTTCGCGGATGCTCCAGTGTTATTGTTTCCTGAGGTCATTTCCTGTTTGTGCTTTGTGTACTTTGGTTTACTTTTGCTGGTGTGTTAAGTCGTTAGCATGACCGTTACATTCAGCGTTAACAGAGGAGTTTCTGTAGAAGTGGAGTTTTGTTCAGTGCAGTTTGTTAGTTCTGCCTGTTGATACAGAGTGTTTTTGGTTATTACTTTAGTTACCAGAGTCCTGTATGTTAAGGTACGGTGTTTGTGTTTGCTCCTGTAGGTACAGATAGGAGTGTGTCCCTCATCTCAGTCTTGTGTGTAATGTTTAGGATGTCATGTTGGCCCGTTATACATGCGTATTAGTAATGTGTCGTTTGTGAATGATTCATTTAATGTGAACTGATCTTTTATATGATTCGGGAGGAATCCGGAGTTCCATGCAGTACCTTCTCTCGCCACATGGCAGCAGCTGCAGAAGCTCAGTCAGCAGGACAGGAAACAGAAATAATTCATTCACGGCCGCGCAGGCTCTTTAGCGAGCAGCAATAATAATAATAATAATAATAATAATAATAATAATAATAATAATAATAATAATAATAATAATAATAATAATAATAATAATAATAATAATAATATTACCACTCTTTGGACGCAATAAATGCACAAGTACAAATGCCTGCCTGTATTTGTTATTTATCCTGCTGTGGCTGTGGCAGGTTTATGAGGTTTATGTTTGTTGTATTTGATAAATTATTTCTTAATTTCAGTTTTTGCGTTTGGGTTGCACAATTGGGGTCTTTTCCTCTTCTCTTTCTTTCCCTTGTCAGCGGATGCAGCCATAGAATTGTTTAAGTTTAACAATAAACCAAGTATTTTTAGGAGCGCGACAGAGTCGTAGCTGTGTGCAGGTGCACGTGGCCATAGTGCCAATACTCCCCGCTCATTAGTGATCGTTGTGTCTAAGCTCTGTGAGAGCAGTATTTCCCTGCTCTGTAGGGGCATAAGTTGTTTCCCCGTCCACTAAAAGCGAAGGTTAAAGCAGCAATGTCCTTGCAGTCAACGAAGCATAAGCCATCAGCAATGAAAAGAAAGAGTTAAAAAGCAGAGAGAAGGGCTGACAATAACTTCAAAAAAAATTTTAATAAATAAAATTTTAAAATAAAGAGTCCACAGAAGTTGTTTTTTTCTTGCATTATATTACATTGTAACTGAAATAAACAGAAAAGGATTAATGACGTAAGGTAACGCTACACATATACTAAGTTACAAAGGTTGTACACGTGAAAAGTTCATTTAAACTTACAAAGACATAATTATTCAAGGAACAAGTTTTAGAACATGAGCTACGAACGCTTCTCCTTCTTACTGCTGAAGTTAGCTTCTGCCTAAGATGCGCAATTTGATGAGAACGGTAGGAGCGCTCACTCGAACTACTTTCCAAGATCCAAATGCGAACCTCCCACTCTGACAGGTTTACAGAATCAATATTTTAACACTTTAACTCCTTACCTGGAAGGCATCACACTAATTCAATAGCGTACATTTTCACTATTGAAAATTAAATTAAACTAATTTTGATTGCATGCATGGTGACAGAAAGATATTTGTGGCTCCACTAACTCACTACCACACTCAGGGAAGTCTCTGTCTCAGGCTGACTCACACCTCAAGTGGATGTCTGAGCAGGAGAGGCAGAGATAAGGAGGAGTGAGTATTCAAGCTGGAATGTCAAGAAGAAACCAGTTGGAGAGCGAGCCTCTCTGGTTTTAATCTACTCATCTCTTTGTGTACGACACTGTTATCTTTTACATTTCTTAGTTTCCCCACTTGTCTTCATCCTACTAATCCTATACTTATTGTTGACAAATGGGAACCAACAGATTTGCACAACTCTCATTTCAAAGATGTTTGTCATACCTGAGCAAGGCTAGTCTTTATTTGTAGGACGTCTTCAGGGCACTTTTTACATACCACATGTGTGGAAGGCTCAGCCTGTGTGCCAGGGTGTGACACCTGCACCTGGTGACGGTGAAGATCTAGTTTGTGTACTTTTTGGTGGCCTTTGTTACCACTTGGCCTCCATGTAACAATGCAGGGTGGATCTCACAAGCAGTAGGATGTGAATGATGCCTTGTGTGTGACAACCTTATGGACTGTGTATGTAGTCTACCTTAGCTTTTTGTTCTAGGTTCTCTTGAAAAAAAATTGAACAATCTGATCCTAATTAAAATCTCTAAGGCTGAGCTTAACCTCCCACAGGAATATGAGAACCTTCCTGTGCAGTATATTTGCACGAAGCCCCTGGCAGTAACGGTCCAGTATTTTGCCTTTGGCTTAAGCCCGGTCTTTATAACAGTGGCTCAGTCAGCTTTCTGCTGACGTTGCACTAGTTTGATTGTTAGTCTCTTTCTCTCTGACCGCATAGACCTGAGAAATGGCCAGTGTGAAAGTGGCCTCAGGGTATTCTGTGTCAGAATATTTTTATTTACACTTTGTGACACAATATTTTTTTGTTTGTTTTTTCCTGGTGTGGCCCTTTCACTTCCTGTTTTTGGTTGTTTCCCTATAGTACATTAATCGGTAACAATCATTTGCACCAGTGTCAGTTATATGAGAACTGGGGCCCGTTTCAAGAAGGAGGTTTAACAAACTCTGAGTTTAAACTAAACTCTGAGTTGATTTACACTGAGTTTGCAAACCTGGAGTTTTCGGTTTCAGAACAGCTGATAAGAGTTGGTTTAAGCAACTCTGAGTTGATTGACTCAGCGTTAAGCACGTGCACCGCGACGATACAAAGCCCTGATCAATGGAGTGAAGATATTACGGGTCACCATGGCAACAGGACAACAAAAGGGGTCCGGAAATGGATATGATACATCAAGCATATAACGACTATGAGTCTATAATCCGTAGAAAAAGCAACACGGCTGCAGCGGCGAAAGAGAATTAGCTTGGAAGAAAATAGTTGCTCGAGTCAATGCGTAAGTTTACATTTTAATCATACAGTGTACAGCGTAACTAATTACTAAATAATGTTAGTATTGTTGTTATTTTTCACTTGTAAAGTAAGGACTTGCAAAGTAATTGTTCACTCATCTAAGGAGTTACTTCAGTAATTGAATAAAATACAAATGTTTGTGTGAATTAAAAGTGCAGTGTTATGTCTATGCATTTTTAAAATTCCTGTTGTGGTTGATGTGGGATTTGTAATTTGTAATTATGGAGAGCAATTATTACATTAATCTAATTAGGTTTTTAAGAGTTACACAAAACTTGTAATATTATAAGAATTTAATTTATTTTTTTTGTAGGTGCAATCCTGCAGACATAAAAAGAATGTGACTAAAAATGAAATATGAAAACAGGTATAAGGCATCAAATCTTTTGACTTCTACTCAGCCAACAGAAAGTAGGCAGAGACTAGAACAACTGGTGGAGGACCTGCACCACCACCACTGACGCATGCAGAGGAGAAGGCCCTCAGCCTGAACACTGCAAGGCAGGGGCTGAAGGAATTCCCGGAGGGAGTTCATCAGAACCAGTCACTCCCCAGGATACAAGTGCATGCGTAAAATGTAAGTGGTAATGTAAGTAACCTATATATTTGATTTTTTACATAGGCTACTTTTGATATATCCATTTCTTAGAGTCTGGGTTGGGTTCTTTGTTGGTCTTAACAGATTCTGATGGTAATATATGAATCCTCCTGTCACAACAGAAGCCCAGGCTGTTGTAAGTAAACTACTAAATAAAGCTTAAATTATGCCGTGTAGTATTAAGTGTACTATAAAGTGTAATATTAATACAGTTTATACACATCACATGAATTCTGGTGTTTGTGTTGTGTAGCCTAAATGATGCAACTTGATCTCCAGAGTGTGGAAGAACAGCAGGAGGAGGGTCCTTCACATTCTGCTGCACAGATGCACACAGTTCAGTGATGTTCAGTAAATGCCAGAGTTCAATTCTGTAATAGTAATGAGGAACATGTCATGTCAAGATGTCATGTAACTCTAAATCTTCTGTATTTTAAGTTACCGGTTATTGAGTTGTATAAACTAAATCTCAAGGAAATGTTATACTTGTACCGACAGATTGAAAAGACAGATCTAGAAATTGAAATTCTCAAACAAAAGCTGGAGGGGAGTGTATAGTTAAAGGTGAATTCTAACAATTGCCTTTGTATTTGTAGGAAATTAAGAAAAACAAATAAATTAGGATTTGCATCTATTCAGTTTCTATTGTTGGTGGTGGTTATGGTTGATTAAGACATTACGGCAGATCACATCTCTGACTACTGTCCATCCACTCTGCAGATTACCGTGATGGAAGGAGTCTCCTCAGGGTCTTGTATTTATAGGGCAGGGTGTTGCCCCCCTCTAATAATTGCAATATTGTGGAGAACAACACATGTCCCAATAATGTCACAGGCCTCTCAGGTGTTTCCTTGAGGTGACGTAGGCACTGAAGACGTGCTTTCAACAGGCCTATGGTCATTTTCACCCGGGCTCTTGTTCTGCAGGGCCACATTAAAGCGCTGCTGGGGGCCTGCTTCAGGTTCTGGGTGAGGGGTCAGTAGTGTGGGCTGGCATTAACCCCTATCTCCAACAGAAAGCTGTCAATCTCTCCTAGAAGAAAGTTGACATTAGTTCTGCATAGAAGTGTTCCTGTGAGTGTGTAGTGCATGCATTGAAATAAGTGTATAGGACATTCATGTATTTACCACAGTGCAGCCTGTTACTCAGGGTTGACTCACAATATATTCATGAGTCATGACCAGAGCTGGGCCACTTGGCCTCCAGGTTTGTGATAATATGTGCAGCATCACATATGATCTTGATGGTGTAAACAATGGTACATATATATAGTTACAGTATGGTGACATAGTCTTAGACCATTACAAAGAGTAGTCAGTCATTTTGGTCTCTGCGCGAAGGAAACAGGTGCAATCTATGAATGTACTGAAATATCAAACGAGGTATTTAAAGGGGCAGAGACCGCAGGAAACTCTGGGTTTCCTGAACAAAACCTGCTCCCGACCAGGTTAGGTTCACAGAGTAAGTTGCCATAGTAACTCACTCTGAGTTTCTATTACCTCGCTTCTTGAAACGGGTTTAAACTTACCCCGCTTTACGGGTTTAAGTAACCTTGCGTTCTGAAACCGAAAACTCTGAGTTTTCCTCATTCCGGGGTTAACAAACTCAGAGTTTCAACAAAACCTCCTTCTTGAAACGGGCTCCTGGTAAATCACAGGCAACTTGTTTGTCTTTTTGTTTGTTTGTTTAGGTTTCCCTGCCTTGTTTGATAATGTGGACTAATGTGAGGTAATGGAATGGCCATTACCTCACATTAGTCCATTGGTCAGTTGTTGTTTCAATCTTGTGATAGCTTGTCAAACCATGGTTTGCGTTTAATGTTTAGTGGTTAACACATATCATAGCCAAACTTAAAATTTAGTCATCCCCTCTTACAGTGCAATCATTGTAGGTGTCTGAAGTCTATGTTCATTAGAATGTTATATGTTAGAAATGTGTTTTCAAACCAACACCATGCACAGAACAAATCTCCAGTAAATCCATTAGAAGGGATTTTAAATAGGAAATACAGTATGCAGTGTTTAAGGAGCAGAAAACACACACACACACACACACACACACACACACACACACACACACACACACACACACACACACACACACACACACACACACACACACACACACACACACTAGCTATCATGTGATCCAACTGCATTCCATGCAATCAAAACACAACTGCATTCCATGCAGGCCGTGTGTCTACTCTACAGCATTAACCCAAGTCTTCTGTGTACCGACCCATAGATATGGCGAAATCAAAGCCTCATGAATCACTGAGCAACTATGACGCAGTTGGGCTGAAATCAACCCAGTACTCGACACCATTTTATACAGGCAGAACAACGACATCTGCTGGTTGTGCGTGAGAACTGCATCAGAGCAGACTGACCATCAAACCCTCGCTGATACAGTACGTGGTTGTTCACAGTCCATGTTTTATTCTCAAATAAAAGTTATTTAATCGAAGGTGTATAATTGTGTTTTTCTGTGCATATGTTTGTCATTAGGTAAATCAAATACTTTTATTTCATTTTATTTTTCTACAGAACACGACTTTAATCACATTCTCACCACCTCTCCAGCTTTGGAGAAGAGCCGTTTGCACGGCACTGATGTCTGACTAATAAAGATATATTGGAATTGTGACTTGTCAAAATGTAGTTTTAGTCTCTAATTACATTTTGAACTTGTCATAAATGCATTACAGACATCTGTAATGTGAAACCTGTCAATCTTATAGATCATCTATCATATTATAGATCTCCGGTCCGCTTGCGACGTTTATAAAGCTCTGACATATTGAAACAACCAGTCCATTCAAACTGTAGATAAGCCGCTCGGCAGTCACGTGACGTATGGACACCTCTCGCTCTCATTGGTCACGCGCTTGAGATTCTGCTTGACGACGCTTCAAAAGATCGATGCTGAGTCAAGTGGGAGGTCTCGAGTTGGACATCTCTAACCGACCCTGGATCTTGTTTCTGACCACGTCTTACTTGCTCCCTAGCGGTACTGTTTTTGACTCTGCCTTGTGGTTTGAACCTTGCCTGGTCACCGACTGCTATTGCCTGATCCCTGTCTGTACCGTTGCTTTCATCCTGCTACTCTGTGTACTATATAAAAAAAAACTCCCTTCTAACCCTCCGCGGGTGGTCTCTTCCACTTTCCAAGCTCGGGTGCTCTACCAGAGGCCAGGGAGCTTGAGGGTTCTGCGCAGTATCCTTGCTGTTCCTAGGACTGCACTTTTCTGGACTGAGATTTCGGATGTTTTTCCAGGGATCTGTTGTAGCCACTCCTCCAGTTTGGGGGTCACAGCCCCTAGTGCTCCGATCACCACAGGCACCACTGTGGCCTTCACCTTCCAAGCCTTCTCCAGTTCTTCTCTGAGCCCTTGGTATTTCTCTAGTTTCTCATGTTCCTTTTTCCTGATGTTGCCATCGCTTGGTATTGCCACATCCACCACTACGGCTTTCCTCTGCTCTTTATCCACCACCACAATGTCTGGTTGGTTCGCCATTACCATTCTGTCAGTCTGGATCTGGAAGTCCCACAGGATCTTGGCTCGCTCATTCTCTACCACCTTGGGAGGTGTTTCCCACTTTGACCTTGGGGTTTCCAGTCCATACTCTGCGCAGATGTTCCTGTATACTATGCCAGCCACTTGGTTATGGCGTTCCATGTATGCTTTGCCTGCCAGCATCTTACACCCTGCAGTTATGTGCTGGACCGTCTCAGGGGCCTCTTTGCACAGTCTACACCTTGGGTCTTGTCTGGTGTGGTAGATCTGGGCCTCTATGGCTCTGGTGCTCAGGGCCTGCTCCTGTGCAGCCAGGATGAGTGCCTCTGTGCTGTCCTTCAGCCCAGCCCTTTCAAGCCATTGGTAGGATTTGTTGAGATCAGCCACTTCAGTTATGTTTCGGTGGTACATCCCGTGCAAGGGCTTGTCCTCCCATGATGGTCCCTCTTCCAGCATCTCATCCTCTGTTCTCCACTGCCTGAGACATTCACTCAGCACGTCATCTGTCGGGGCCTTCTCCTTGATGTACTTATGGATCTTGGATGTTTCATCCTGGATAGTGGCTCTCACGCTCACTAGTCCTCGGCCTCCTTCCTTGCGGCTAGCGTACAGTCTCAGGGTGCTGGATTTGGGGTGGAACCCTCCATGCATGGTGAGGAGCTTTCGTGTCTTAACATTTGTGGTCTGTATCTCTTCCTTTGGCCACCTTATTATTCCTGCAGGGTATCTGATCACTGGCAGGGCGTAGCTGTTTATTGCCTGGGATTTGTTCTTGCCATTGAGCTGGCTTCTTGGGAGTTGCCTTACTAGTTGGAGGCATTTGGATGTTGCCGCATTCCTTGTTGCTGTCATGGCGCTCTAGGTAGCGGACCCACATGCACAGCGGAGACAAACCTCGGTGATGAAGAAGGTTTAATCAAACTCTTAGTCAGGCAGGCAAGGGTCAATACACAATTGAGGCAGTAGCGGCGCAGGCAAGAATCAGACCGTCGGTGGTCAGGAGGCAGGCTTAGGTCAGACTTACGGTGAAGCAGGATCAAAGTTAAGGCAGGAGTGACACAAAATCAGGTTTGTTTAGGATCCTCCTGGTGGATGTCTGGTCTAAACAACGGATGCACCACCTGCTTTCATTATTTCTCCTCTGGTGACATCTGTTGGTAAAAGTGGAATCTTCATGCACATAGTGTGTACTCACACTATGACAAATACGAAATGTTAGAGCAGTAGATTAGATCTTTCATTCAGCTTTAATGCATGACTCTACAGTCAGAATCATCCTCTTATCAACTGTTATAGGAAAAAATGTCTCTTCCTTATTCTATGCTGTTATATGATTTATGACTTATGTTCTGCAATTAATATCTCCTGTTTTGTCTTACTTCTGTTTTAGGTAGTTAACATTTCACCTACATTGTTCAATGGTTGTCTCTGTCTGATAGACTCTCAACTCTAGCTCCCAAACACAAGGCCGGGGAGTTGTGTCTCTGTCTGTTGAGACTTAGTGCTCCGTCCTCTCTGATAGTCAGACGCCAGTGATGCAGGTGTGAGAATGTCAACATCTCCACACACACACACACACAGTGACAGGGATGAGACGGTGCATTAGTCTGATTGGGCCACACTGACGTTCCAACGTAGTCGAACAGAGAGGTTAAAAGGCAGAAGCAACTTGAGGATCGTGGGCTCTTTGCATCACACCTTCGTGGTGTGTGCACTGATCTCCCCAGCTGTTTTTTGGTTTGTTGATGTGCACGATCAACATCCATGTTTTTGATTTGCTTTCCCCATTATTTTCATTTTCCTTTATTTTTATAATAAATCGCACAAAAGAAAACTCTTTCATCTGCCTCTTTATGGGAAATTTCCACCACATCAACATCACCATTTTTATTATTGATAGTTAATAGTTATCAATATTTAAGGCTTATTATTATAACCATCATTAGTGTCACAATAAGCATCACATGACTTTGACGGATTCCATTGGATTCCATTATATTATAGCCTATCACCACTCTGTGGCAGCAGCATCACATAAATGAGCCAGTCCAACTGCTGAGAGGAAAGACAAACAGCATTCATAGCTCCTTCTGTCTATACATGAGTTATTCAGGTATTATCATTTTGTGTCTTAGTGTATTTCTGTCACATTGTTCTATGTATACTGGTATAAAAGGGAAGTTTGAACAAACATGTGGGCTGTTATTCAAAATGATAGCTATTAGTCCTAAACACAGGGCTTTCTTGTGAAAAGTCTTGGGCTATAATATTGATTTTAGAGTTGTCTGAATACTTAAGTGAACCGCAACACGTGTGTTAGAGAGTAATGGACTGGGCTGTTTTCACGAAAATCGAGCTGTTGTACACAAGATCAATAAATATCAAAAAAAATCTCAAAACAAATTCTCATTTTATTTGGTAGTTTTTTTTTTCAAAATGATTAGCACCATACAGTATTTAACACTGATTCGTTAAAGATTCACCAGTGCTGAAGCTATGTTATGTGATATGATGGTACCACTGTTTCTAACATAGTAAAGTTGATGGATGATTTTTGGGGTTTAGAAAAGACATGTGAGACTATACAGCATGAGCCCTATGACCTGGTGAACTTTCAGTGTTGCCACATAGCTGTGGAGTGTGTTTCTCTGCTGTACTGAATGTCTCTGCAGCCACTTCTCCAGCTCCTCCACAGCCTCTGGTTCTTTAATGGGACCTAACAACTACGACAGTCAAATAAACCAAATAGCCATGCAATGAATGCAGATTACTTGTTCCTTGATCCTTTATTTGAAGTTCAGTGCGCAGCTACCAGTGGTGATCTTCATGTACCATGTTAGTATGTACGCACAGAAGGTTTCATTGTCAAAACTATGTGGGGAGCAAATGTTCAGAACCTTGCACATAGAAAAATGTATCTGGGCTCTGTCAGGGGCCAAGCAGGAACGACGAGATGTAGGACCCAAATGCACAGCTCGACAGACAGGAACTGGGTAAAACTGGTTCTTTAATAGCGTCAGTTTCCAAACAGCAAGCAGAAGCGTGGTCAGGTAGGCAACGGTCAAAACAATGACTCTAAGACAGGCAGAGGTACCGACAAGGACTAGGCAAAACAGGGTCTGGATACAGGAACAAGTACCGGGTCATGCACTGGCTGGCAAACAAAATTGAACACTGAAAAGTGGTGACAACATGCAACAATCTGGCAAATGAATCAGATGAGTACTGGAGGTTAAATAGAGAGACTAATGAACAATAGGCTGCAGCTGCAGCTGATGAAGATGAAGATGAAGATGAAGTGGAACATCTGCTCCACTGCTTGCTGGCAGCCACTGAGCAGCTGTAGCTGCATAGTCACATCCATCTCTGCCGGGTCCTTCATCATCATCATCAGGTGACTTCTGAGCACTCTGTCTCATTTTTATAGCAATAATACCTTTATTTGAAATAGGGTACCAGTGCTGTACAATAAAAACTGTACACATGCACAAAACCAGACAAAGGCTGACCCCCTTTTCTAAATGGTGAGCTGGGACAGACAGAAGTTTATAGAAGTATGGTTTCTGGGAGCTCTGATAGATACAATATGCTGCAGACATTTTTAAAGTAAGCAATACGATCTTAAAATCAATGCTAAAATGAACAGGGAGCCAGTAGAGAGACGATTTGCTGCACCTGCTCTGTTGTGCCTGAATGTTCACATAAATGTTTCATAAAAGCTTAAAAGGTTCATCATTTTCATTTCATCATTTGAACCTGCATAATTCAATGTGTGTGTCTGACCTTAACCTAATCAATAATGAAGTTCAAAGACCACATCTGGTGGGTGGCACGGTGGGACAGTGGGTAGCACTGTCGCCTCACGACATAATGCTTTTTGATTTGTTTGATTCCCGGGCGGACCGGGTGCCTTTCTGTGTGGAGTTTGCATGTTCTCCCTGTGTTCACGTGGGTTCTCTCCAGGATCTCCCACGGCCAAAAAACTTTGGTCTAGAGTTTGTGTTAACGGTTGCCTGTCTATGTGTGTTGTCCTGGGATGGATTGGCAACCTCTCGCACATAGGTAACTGGGTTACGCTCCACTAAGCGGTAGAAAATAGATGGACCACATCTGGTGAAAAATCATCATTCGATCTGGAGGTGAGAACCGATCCACTACACAACGGTGAGTCCTCTGATTTTACAGCACATTTGTAAGCAACCGTTTCTCACCCAACTCTCAGGGAAGCTATTGCAGGTTTACACACAGGCCTTTAATCTGAGCCGTGGCGGAAGCAAGTTCAGTGTTGTGTATTGTGTTTTGCAGCCATCTTCAACGTCACTTAGTGGACTCCAACAACTGGTGACCTACTGAAACACAGAAAGGCAGAAGCTGCTGGTGACTGACTGAAATACTGCTGGCTAATCTGCACTCATGCCATATCATATCATTCTTCTCCTTCATTTATGTGACAATAACCCAAAAATACTCAACAGTGCAACAGTCACCTGGCCATGCCCACTCAGCTCTGCACACATGCGACCATATCCATCCCCATGCAAAGGGGTCCAGACTGTTGTCTGCTGTAGATTTTATCACTGAAACCCAATAGCTGAAACCTAGAGCTTTTTGGCAGATGATGTAGGTCAAGGGTTGAAGATCCCCTGTGAGAGAAGCTCAGTGCTGATACCGTTAGTGAGCATGACCCTCAGCAGCAGCCTGGCCAGATGCTAGAGGTCAGTGTCTCTACTAAATGTGAGCTGCAGCTCGGCTCAGAACAAGGCGAGACCAGAAAATGTGGAAACATCTGATTTCCACAACGAATACATCTTAAATGTAAAAGTGCACAAAAACAAGTCAGTGAAAGCATATTGTACTATGATCTCTGTGTTAATTTTAGTTGAAGGTAGAATCAATGAAGTGGGTTTATTAGAGGCAATGCCTTTTAAACCAAACACTGATTAATGGAGATGATTTTTGGGGTGTCATATTTTTTAGACCATTGATTAAGGGGGAGACAGTTTTATACACTACACTTTAGACACTACATCACTACTATTGATCAACAAATGTGTATGTAAGTCACAGCCTTCTTCTCTATTGCACCTTCAACAGACTGAGGTTGTGCAGGTCAGTAGGAGCAGATGGTCCCAGCTGCCTGTTTGTCCAGACAGAGACACCAGATGCCCTGAAAAACAAAAGCATGGTCCTCCCCCAAGTGGCACTGCAATAATTCACTCTGACTATTATTAAGGTTCGTGCTCAATGTTTAGTTACAGTTTCTGATCACGACAACCCATGTGTTTTCTCAGTCAATACCGTGTTGAAGGCCAAGCATTTAAAATCACACCACATGTAGTTGCTGAACAATGTTTTTACAAAAACATGCTGGATGCCAGCACAGAGCAGACAGTGAATCTTCTGTCTGTGTGCAGTTGGGATGTTCTTGTTGAGTTTGTGTGTAGGTTCCCTCCAGGTTGTGTGTAGGTTCCCTCCAGGTTCTCCACGTTCTTCTGGTTGCCATGTTAGCCAAAAAGCAGCTGCATCGTCATTGCATTGACCTCGCATGTCTGTGGACTGTACACTCACATCTGGCCTGCAGCTGCCAGCAGTTAGTCCTGGTTTGCTGGACTAAATATCAAGAACTCCCTTTTCCTCAAAATCCTGATTTGTCAGTGATAATACAGTCCTCAATGTCATTTTCATGCTGTTCCTCTTGCTAAGAACTATTTTGGTGCCATCTCCTAGAGCAGTGTTTCTTAACCTGGGTTCCATCCCTATGGCTTCAGTGAGTCAGTCTCAAGGGTTCGGCGGAGGTCAAGACACAAGACATGCCTAGACTCATATGATTTGTGATGACACACCCCGCTTGGCAATCAGTGGCTGCAGATGATCCAGCTACATTGCTTGGTCAATCTGTGCTGAAGGGAATTTGGCACCAGTGTTGCCAGACATACGGCAATTATCATATTTATATGATAGTTTGGGGTCTGTACGATCTACGATATCATAGAGCCAATATGGACTGGTGAGTAAACCAAGCAGCTTTATTGGCCTGTCTGAGTTGGACGCTGCGTTTCAGGGACCTCTAACAGTTGAATGAGACCGAATCCTTTTGCCACTGCTGCGGTGTTCAAGTGGTGTCGGACATTACAGTATTAAAAAAACGGCAAAAGAAAAAGAAAAAAGTCATTAAGGTAAACAATGAACACTATTTCAGTGTGGTAGTATTACAAAAGGTCATGTCTTTTTTGAAAAAAATCAGTATGTAATTCGTGAGTTCATTCATGTATTGGTTTTGTTCTTTTAACACAGTGCTATTAATACACATTTCTTTTTGTGAACCAGTAAACTTGAATTGAATTATATCTTAAATATGTCTTAAATTAAAAAAATATTTAAAAAATATTTTTAAAAATATATTTCATATTTCAATAAAGAAGGGGTTTAGTGAATGTGCATATAAAACTGGTGGGGTTCAGTACTTCCAATAAGGTTAAGAACCACTGTCCTAAAGTCAGGTAGCGGCACGCTGTAGCAGAAGGCAGCTGAGGGGCAAACAGTTGCTGGTGATGGACTAAGGGACATTGTAACATTGATGATCAGTGCATTAGTGGTGGTTTGGGATGTGAAATGTGCGGTGAGACTTAGAGTCTTACAGCGTGACTGCACGATGTGACTGTGGTATTATGAAGTCAGAATAACTTGCCACAAAGAGGCTCTAATGCCACGTAATGGCTCGTATAGAGGCCTATGTGTGTGTGTGTGTGTGTGTGTGTGTGTGTGTCGGGGGTGGTGCTGACTCGTGGGCTTTTGTGGTGAAGGAGCATTAGTAAATTGGGGAGCAGCATTAGTGAACAGTTGGAACTTAACAGTGGGCTTTAAAGCAGTGGTGGATCTGCGGTTTGCTTCCATTAACGGCTGCAGGGGAAGAGATACGTTATAAAGTTGGTTTGGAAGTGAGTGCACATTATAACAAGCCATGTTAGGTGGTGTCAGGGAGGACTGGAGCCATCAACGTACCATAATAACATGTCCTGTTCCAACCAATAACAGGGAATAAAATGCCTCAGATCGATGCCTTCAAACATAAAACGACCACAGACTATCAAATTGTCCAGGACTGTTTTATGCCTCTCTCTGCACTTAAGGCATAAAAAAGAAGAAATCCATTTAAATTTAAAAGAAAACTGCCAACTAATATGTTTGAAAATCAGCACGAAACTAAATACACTAATGGGAAGAAATTAGGAAGGCAATAACAAGGGAAAAATCTATAACAAATATGAAAATTTGTGTCTTAATTGCAAAAACAGCCGATGGCATCAAGTTTGAGCGATAACTAAGTAGAAAAGAAAAATGAGGGTGAATTACTATAGTGGCTACAGTTCTGCTATCGAAAATACTCATGAACGCAAACCCTTGAAACCCCTAAAAAAGTTTATTTAATGAATGACACATATGATTAAGTTTGTAGATCTGCAATCCTCGTTATTCATTCTCTTCTAATCACAATTTACAAATTTCTAAACATGATTTTATGTTTTGCAATAAAAAGTAACTGATGAATGATGTAAATAAATTCACAGAAAAACACAGACGACATAATGGAAGAAAACATGAAGGATGTTCAGAGTAGCGATGGGAAGTTTGATCCTTTTAACTGACACCGGATCTTTAACAGTCTCGCACATCTGGAACAGTGAAGTGAACGAATGATTTCGAATCATTCGTTCATTTATAGCAGGTGGCGCTGTGGGCGTTGTAATAATGATTGCGGTTCTCAAACACTATATACTGAAGACAACATAGTTTGCTTTAGCGAAGAAATCACAAAATGCCACAAGCAATTCAAACCATGTGAAAACCTAGCAAATACTGTACACGTCACAAAAACGACTTATACTGTATACTGCTATACTGCTACTGCTGTTAAACAGTGCGACAGTTGCTTGGTAGCGGTCACATGACAAATGAACAAACAAACAAACAATCTGAAAGAATCTGTATAAATGAATCATGAACAAACTGGAGCGCTTGCTGCTCGCTACAAAGCCTGAGCTGTGAACGATGAACGAGAATGATGAACTAAACTGCGCAGCCTGAGCTACCTTTCACGTGACGGTTAGTAGAAAACAAGTGAAAGTAAAACTTTGTTTGTTAATTAGTGAGAAAGTTACCTAAAATGTTAACCTGTGTCAGGTTTTGGGTTTATTTCCGGTTTTATTTTGGTATTTTCGTTTTTACCTAGTTCATGTTGCTTCCAGCTTTTCACTTCCAGTCCATATCACTCCACCTGTCTGTCATTAGCAATCATGCCAGTATTTAACCACCAGTACTCACCTGTATCCTCTGCCAGATTGTTGTGATTTTTTCCGCATTCCAGTATTCGTTTTGATTCCCTGCCTGATACCAGTTCTGTTTCCGAGCCCGGCCTAGTCTTTGCCTTGTCCTTGTCTGTACCGTTGCCAAACCTGTTCGTTGATGACTACTGCTTGTTTAACTGACGCCGACATCGCCTAGTCCTTGTCTGTCCTGTCACCGAGCCTGCATGTTGCTGACCATCGCCTGTCCACTGACGCCGAACTGCCTGACCCTCCGGTACCGTATTCCTGTCTCTCTGTTACTGACCCGTGCTTGTCTGACTGCCGTTATCAGCCTGTCCCTTGTCTGAAGATTGTGCCAGTGATCTCCAGTCTGTGGTTCTGTACCCTGCACAAAAAACATTATTTTATTGGAACCACTTGGACTCTGTGCCATGCATGTGGGTCCGATCTGTCAAGACAGTTGCCGCGCTTGACAACCTGGTGCATTTATTGTCTCGAAAACGTGGCATTATTATTATTATTATTATTATTATTATTATTATTATTATTATTATTATTATTATTATTATTATTATTATTTATTATTATTATTATTATTATTATTATTATTACAAACAAAAGGAAGCGCTTGCTGCTCGCTACAGAGTCTGAAGAGCCTGGCTGTCACATGACAAAAGGACGAGGATGGACGCTCAGTTGAGTGAGTCGTGAACGACTCATTTCTGTTTTCCTTTCTTCTGACTGAGCTTATGCAGCTGCTGCCATGAGGCAAAAGAAGGTACTTCATGAAAATGTACAAATCATTCATTGGTTCATATTGAATGAATCGTTCTCAAATGACACATGACTAATTCAGACTTTAGACATACTGAGTTGATAAGAAAGCTCATCCGTTTATTCTAATAATGTACATCTGTAAAACGTGTGGCTTTGGTTTTCTACACAGTAAACCCGAACAGTTCTACTAACTTATAAAGATTGAGGGCGCAATACTTAAACACTGTCAAATAGTTAATGGAATTCATAACTATTAATGTCTTTAATTAATTTGGTTTCCAAATGCTGTGGGTTTCACTGTAGTGACCATAAGAACATTGTTAAAGAAGTAACGGGGGGTTTACTGCACTCATGTATTTCAAAGAATAGTCAACAGCTCATGTGGTGGTTTGTAACAGGGTATAAATAAAGGTCTTGTGTCTTCAGTCCTTCAGTGGATACTTGTTGTACTGTACGATGTACTTAGATTTACATGTCTTAGATGTACTGTAATTGTGATCTACAAGAGTAAACTTTGAGATGGTTTATCACACTGATGATCTCAAGTTGATTTCTTTATAAGAAGATTTCCACTACAACATAAACCAAATATTGACTTTATATCGATCAACATTTCCCGTGTGAATGGTTTGTTGTTTTAAATTATTATTATTGTCTGTAATTATTAATTATTATTAATAATTTAAATATTTTGAGGTAATCAGTTTCCTCAGAAGTTTTGAGTTCTGTTAATTTTTTGGGTTTTACAGGGTACATTCCAAGATTCTGAACTTCAGGATGAACTGTAGAATAATTCATGCTCTGATATACAAGCTGCACCGTTGTTTTATAAGGCTCTGAAATGCACATTCATTTTGCCACTGAAAAACGATTTAATTGATTGAAAATTATGATTTTTTTTGCATAATTTAGTTTAAACATAGTTATAATTCAGCCTTTCTAAGCCATTTCTGTCTGGACACGTAACACTGACTTTAACATTCATGTAGATGTTGCTTCTGACTCACTGAGCCTCAGCTGTCACAGTTTAGATCTGCTTCGGCTTTATTCTGAAGGACTTCCTGCCATAATCACATCACAGCTGTTTTCCCTTTCACCACCAGTCCTCATTACACACACCTGTCAATAATCAGTAATCAGCATCAGTATTTAGTCTCCACCTCACAAACTCACCAGTTGCCAGATTGTTTGCGTGCATTTCACCTCAGTCCCGCGTCCTTGTTCCTGCCTTGCTTATGATCCAGAACCTTGTTTGACTAACCGGTAACGATTCCTGTCTACTACCTGTCTGCCTTGTTTGCTGTGTTTATCGTCCTTATCTGCTAACGACTCTGCCTGTTTTTCTGACTACGAGATCGCCTTACCCTGAACTGTACTGCTACTGGAGACTGCAAGTTAACGAACCCTGCCTGTCCAAGGAACCGAGATTGCCTTGTTCACTGTACCGTAAACCATTGCTTACCTGTGAATGACCGTGCCTGAATCTAACCCTGTATTTACCGAACAAATCCCTCTTCTACTATCACTCCCGATTGTCTATGCTGTGCATGTGGGTCCGTCACCTTCGGAGATCTGACATCAGCACATGATCCCTTCAAGGCCTTCTAATCTATTAGTTACAGTATACCAACAGCTGCACAGCTGTATATCAGTTTATAAAAGTCTTGAAGTTTGTAGCTGACACCCCTCGTCTCGTTGACCTAGTTTAGCGTTCTCAAAGCAGTAAAGATAATAATGGAGCACACAGATCCACTAGTCCCAATAATCAAGCTGTTTGAAAATAACCATTTGGAGACTGTAATCCAGAGGTTCTGCACCTCTGCTGGGGGCCGTTTATGACTAGCAACATATACATATAATGGTACACCAGCACCCGCTGATGCATCTCTGGATCTACTAGAGCCCTGACAGTTACTGACAGTTACTATCACTGAGTAACTGAGCTGCAGAGTCTCTCGTTCTCCATCATTCGTATACTGATGAAAGCTATTAAAACACATACAAAGCCATAAAGCTATTACCTTAATAAGTAATTTAATCCAGACTCTATTCATTATGCCTCATCTTTCTCCATTGGCTTTCTTTTCTTGTGACTTTTATATTTAAGTTACATGCACATTAAGTGAAGTCTATGACCAAAATAAATCTATAGACATTAGTGATTACAGTAAGCTGTTAGGAGTTAATCACCGCCAGTTAATCATCATCCATGCATTGTTAGCAGCCTCTGGGTCTTGATATCATCGTGACTTTTGTGCCCAGCTCCTGTTTTAAGGCGTGTGCCTTTTCATGTTAGCTGATGACATTGTCCAAGTTATCTCATCGTTCTCGGGACTTAGATGTCATGTGCATGTAACAGTGCTCTCTGAACTGATTTCACTACACCCGACTCTGCAGTTATCATTTATGTCATTTCCTGTTTTATTGTGCTTACTTCCTTTACTTCCTTTACTCAGCATGTAAATGAACCCACTCATTGTTTTAACCATACCCTCGATTTTGTCATGACATGTGGGGTTGAAATTGATAATTTAATAGTGTTTATCTGACAACGCTGCTGCCAGATTCAAGCAGATGAATCCATCATCTTTTGCCTCAATGTCTTGTAGCAACACAGAGGAGAACAGTCACCTTAATCCTTATGAACAGGTTGACTGTCTTGTAGATGATGCTGCAGCTTCTCTACGTACAATGTTAGACACAGTGGCTCCTCTGAAGAAGAAGACAGTGAATCAGAGGAGGTTAGCTCCGTGGTATAACTCAGAGATCCGCAGCCTAAAGCACAGGACCCGACAACTAGAAAGACAGTGGCGTTCCAACAAAATAAATGTAAACCGCCTTGCATGGAAGAACAGTAATAATATATGCTAGGAAAACACATTATTCCTATTTAATTGAGGAAAATAAAAACAACCCCAGGTTTCTTTTCAGCACTGTGGCCAGGCTGACTAAGAGTCATAGCTGTGTTGAGTCTACTATCCCCTTAAATCTCAGCAGCAATGACTTTATGAACTACTTTACATTTAGGCTATGTACCACAGGCTTTTAAGGTGGCTGTGGTCAAACCTTTTTCTGAAAAAAACAACCCTGGACCCTGGAGAACTAGTCAAATATAGGCCCATTTCAAATTTAACCTTTATTTCTAAGGTTCTTGAAAAAATCGTGGCTAAACAATTATCTGGCCACCTGAGTGGGAATAACCTGTACAAAGATTTTCAGTCAGGATTTAGAAAACAGCATAGCACAGAAACAGCTCTGGTTAGAGTCACTAATGATATCCTCTTAGCTTCAGACAGTGGTCTATTTTCTGTCCTTGTCCTGTTAGATCTTAGTACTGCATTTGATACAATTGATCATAACATTCTATCACAGACACTAAAACATAGAATCGGGATTAAAGGAACAGCACTGGGAAGTTTTAAATCCTATTTGTTGAACAGAGTCCAGTTTGTTCATGTTAATAAGAAATTCTCCACATGCACAATGATGAACTATGGGGTAAAACAGGGTTCTGTGCTTGCTCCAATTCTGTTTAGCTTATACATGTCTCCTCTAGGTGAGATTATTAGGAAGCACTCTTAATTTTTTATTGTTATGCAGATGATACTCAGCTATATATGTCTTTGGAACCAAATGAAACAGATCAACTGGTCAAAATTCAAAGTTGTTTAAAAGACATCAAACCCTGGATGTCCCAAAATTTCCTTCAACTAAATTCAGATAAAACTGAAATTCTTATTGTTGGGCCTAGAAAT
Source organism: Betta splendens (assembly GCF_900634795.4). Taxonomy (NCBI): domain Eukaryota; kingdom Metazoa; phylum Chordata; class Actinopteri; order Anabantiformes; family Osphronemidae; genus Betta; species Betta splendens. The sequence goes on from NC_040886.2 coordinate 831,345, forward strand.
CTGAGTCAGATAGCCACCCTGGATAGCATAGCATTAGCTTCAGATTCTACTGTGAGGAACCTTGGTGTCATCTTTGACCAGGATCTCTCTTTTACATCATACATTAAACAAATCTCTTAGAAATATAGCTAAAATCAGAAGCATCCTGTCTCAGAGCGATGCAGAGAAACTGATCCATGCATTTGTTATCTTTAGGCTGGACTACTGTAACTGCTTACTCAAACTGTAGGATGTCCGAACAGGTCCTTAAAAAGCCTACAGCTTATTCAAAATGCTGCAGATAGAGTTCTGACAGGACTTAGAAAGAGAGATCACATTTCTCCTACATTAGCTTCTCTGCACTGGCTGCCTGTAAAATGTAGGATAGAATTTAAAATTCTCCTACTCACCTACAAAGAACTCAATGATAAAGCTCCTTCTTATCTTAAAGACCATCCACCTGTTTCTGGTTTATTACCGCCTGTCTGATCCCTGCCTGTACTTGCCTGCTGTCGAATCCGCCTGCTACTACCTGTAGCAGTCTACATGTGTATGACCTTTGCCTGTTTACTGGATCTGCCCACGCCATTAAAACATACTGTATAGTAACTTCTGTGTCTCTAGATGTGCATGTGGGTCCGCCATGTTAAGCATCATTCCACGACGCCACTACACTATAAAGTGAGGTGACGCAGCACTGTGGTAAAATCAGCCTGTTTCACTAAATTTTAGCATCAGACTCTGATTATTTACCTAAATACAGGCCATAAGAGACAGAAATGAGAAAAGAATGGCTGGAGTGTGCAAATGTACCTTTGCGAAATACATGATGAAACCGGCTCCAGGAAAATCTCCCAATGGGAGGAAATTGATCCGGGATACTGATAATGGAAAGAGAAAAACATTTATTGAAAAAATATAGTTTATTGTGGTCATAAAGCAATCTGCACAGACACTATTTTAAAAATTAATCTGATAGAAGCCTCTTGACACTTTTCTATTTCAGCGATGATGTTTAAACCAAATTCATGATGTGATGCGTTACATTGCAAAAATGCATCAATCCAATAACTTATTCTGACTGGTGGTTGTAATGGGTTCATAGTCCAGTATAATATAATAGTGCACACAGTCTTTATTATTCTGTTACAAAGCGGTAAGTATTTAATGAAACACATCACTTCTATTGATTAATCACTATTTATAAATACAGGCTGAATGGTTAAAAGATTTTTCTTTGGTCTAAAACAGGTTTTAGATTAATAACACGTTGAACCAGCAGAGTTGCTGTAGGGCTGTTCATTCATTTTGTCATTAGTCACATGACCCCATCAGCTGTCTTTCATTGATTGTTAGTCTCTTTATTTAGTCTCCAATATTCACCTCATTCCTCTGTCAGATTGTAGCGTGTACTCACCTCTATCCAGTGTTCATACTTAGTTCCAGTCCGTGTAAGATCCTGTTTCTTTGCTGTGCTTATCTGTCTTTGCCTGTTCCCTGTCGGTACCTTTGCCTGTGTTTTTTGGATCTTCCGTTGTTGACCATTGCCTGCCTGACTCTAAGTTTTTGCCTGCTGTTTTGTGGAGCTGCCATGATTAAACTGACATTAATGCAGCTCCTGTCTCTGCCTCTGCATGTGGGTCCTTCACATTCTAACAGATGGGACAACATTCATGAGCAGAATCACTTCTGTCTGCACAGTCAACCTGCTGTAGATGAAGTACTGTAGCGACAGCCAACATTCAAGATTCAATATTCAAAAAACTTTATTAATGCTAGAGGGAAATTATTTTGCACTTTGATCGCAGTTAGAGGTCAACACAAGAAGGTAGGTATGGGGTGCCAAATGTAAAAGTAGCACCTATAACTAGTTTTCTCACATTTAACTAAATGACACAACATGTTTTCTCACATTTAGTTAAATGTGCAAAAGTCTAGATTTAAATGTTAAATATAACATTTAACATTTACATTTAACATTTACATTTACACTTAACATTTAGCATTTAACATTTACATTTAACATTTAAATTTAACATTTACATTTAACATTTAACATTTAACATTTACATTTAACATTTACTTTTAGACTTTTGCACATTTAACTAAATGTGAGAAAACTTGTTGTGTCATTTCGTTAAATGTGAGAAAACTAGTTATAGGTGCTCCTTTTACATTTGGCACCCCATAGGTAGGGAGATTAAAAGTAAGAATGGTAGTAGTTTATTGTCCAAATACACTCCCAGGTATTTGTACTTGGTCACGACCCCTACCTCTAAATATGTGGCACAAGGAAGGAAAGTGTGAGCAGCTGCTGCTACACTGCCAAGGAGCTACTTATGTTAATCCTCCCCAGTAGATACCGTTACATGTGCAGGGGTGTTTGGTGGACTTTCATTAATTGTAATGTGACGAATATATATAACCTTTGACCATGGCAGAACAACAGACTTCAGTGACCTAGTGTCTTATGAACAGAATCGGCCTGAGAATAGAATGTACTACTACTGTACCTGGAGCAGATTTAAAAACATTACGAGAATGAGCTGTGTGAGAGGGAGAGAGAGGCATTAAGGAACGCGGGTGATGAAAATGATAATGACAGTAAGGAGGCTGAGAACAATAAGGAGAAAACAAAGACAAAGTAGGCCCGGGAACGTGTTTGTGTGTGTGTGTGTGACTGTGTGATACTGTCAGCAGTGACATCTGGCTGGTGGTCTGGCCCATAAAGCCTGTTAATGACTAAAGGCCAGTGGCTTTTACCGCCAGGGGCACAACACAGTCCGTAATGGTTTGCGCTCTTTTTAACAGAACTAATCTAAGTCCATTACTCCCTACATAAATGGACACATCTGTCCCTTTGTCTCTTTGACGTCTTAGCTAAAAAGTGAAATAATCCAATAGGCTGGATATAAATATGTTTGTTTGAACTAAAAGTATGAACAGAGAGTTTTTATCTCTGTCATCTTTCAAATTAGATTAAAGGAGACCTGTGACACAGGCTAAAGGTAAAGGTGCTGTCATGGAGCAGCTCTTTACTTGGAGCATGTCTACCACATACAGTATGTGTATACATACAGTATGGTTGATCTACTTTATGTGGGCGTTAGTGACATCATTGGGTTGAGATGTTGGGACTTGCCACCCTGGTGTAAAGAGTCTTGTGTGGGTAAGAGTTAAGCAGCGGAAGGCCGGCTGTTGCTAACCTGAAGGGACAGAGATAGAGGTAAACCTGAAAACAAGAAATGTCTGCTAATTCTGGTCCCAGCAGCACATTGAAATTTGTTGCCATTAGTGGAGCGTTGGTGTGACGCAGAATTCTCAGAGGCCTGGTTATGCATTTGGACCCTGCTGCACTGCTGTAAATGTATTGAGGATTAGCATCTTCAGAGCCTAATGATGCATTTATTTGATCAGCTCAAATCATATTGCTACAGCACAGTGTCTGAATGCAGAGCTGCTTTATGCACTGGGTGGATCATCCTCCACTTCCATGTCCCACACCTCACCTGAGGAAAAATGGTGAAGTGTGAAATGTTTGTTGGACTAACACATTTAGACTAATGTTACAAAATGAGGCTGTTGGCACCATTAGTGCTACTATTGTTTTTCTATGGCAGTGAGAAAGACACAACACATAGGATCCATTTTCAGAGTGGTGAATCAATAAATGACAACTGATTGTTTATGCCTTTGGAATCAGAATCAAAATGAGAAAAGCTTTATTGCCAGGTCCTGTAGCGTACACTTTACAGAACGAGGAATTTGACTTGGTGTTGGCAGGTGGTGGATTTCAGCATAGAAAAGGTACAGACAGTACAACGTACAAAATGACTGGGTACAAATTATTGAAATAGTGCAGCTCCTGGAGAGATGGAAAGTGGCAGTCGATCACCTTCTCCACAGAGTGTATGACGCGCTGCAGCTTGGCCTTGTCTCTGGCTGTGGATGCAGCAAACCAGACTGTGATGGAGGATGTTAAGATGGATTCAGTGATAGCAGTGCAGAAGTTGAACAACATCTGCGCAGGGAGTTGGAACTTCTTCAGCTCTCTCAGGAAGTACATCCTCTGCTAAGAGATGCAACTGTCATCACTCTCTCCACAGCATTGAGCATTGTTAGCGCTGCTCCATGACACCAGACTGTCTGTCTCACTTCTGTAGGCTGATCTATCTCCCTCAGAGTTGAGGCCAATGAGGGTGGTCGTCATCAGCAAACGTCAGGAGTTTGACAAACTGGTGTCCAGATGTGTAGCCGTTTGTGTACAGGGAGAATATCAGGGGTGAAAGGACACAGCCTTGGGGGGATCCGGTGCTGATGGTCCAGGAATCAGAGACAAGCTTCCTCTACCTCACGTAATGCTGTCTGCAGGTCATCCACCTGCAGATGGAGTCAAGCACATTCTGCAGGGAGAGTTTGTCATGGAGCAGGCAGAGCAAACAGTAACCTGGCCTAGGATACTGGAGAGTCCAGATGCTGGAAAATGAATTGAAGGGCCATGTTTACAGCATCGGGCTCTGGGCTTGTAGTTTATGATATGTCTTGAGTCCTTTCCAGACAGAGGCAGAGTCGTTGGCTGAGAACTGCTGTTCTAATCTCACCATGGGCTGATTTAGCTTTTCTCAGCTCCTAAATCTATGCTTCGCTTCTTTATACCTGTCTCTGTCCCCACTTCTGCAGCTTCTTTCTCTGACCTTAGCTGTCTGAGCCTTGCTGTGAACCAGGATTTGTCATTGTTGTACCTCAACCTGGTGCGTGTTGGAATGACACTGTCCTCAAAAAGTATAGGACGGCACAGTGTCTGTGTACTCGTCCAAGCTATTGGTGGCAGACCTGAAAACCTCCCAGTTTGTGCAGTCCAGACACTCCCGAAGTTCCCCCACAGCTTCACTGGTCTACTTCTTTCAGGTCCTCAAGGCTTGCAGAGTTTTAACGTCTGCTTTTAGACTGGAATCAGGTGCACCATGATGTGGTCAAACAGGCCCAGTGCAGTGGGGGGGACGCCTGTTGGTGGCGTAGCAGTGGTCCAGTACCTCACCCTCTCTGGTTGGACATTTGATGAGCTGTTTATATTTTGGGAGTTTAGATGAAAGGTTGGCTTTATTAAAGTCTCCCAAGACAATGACCAAGGTGGCTGGGTTTGTTCTTTCTATGCTCAGAATCTCCTAAGCCAGCACGTTGCCCTGTGGTGGGATGTAAACACCGACAAGGAAGAATGAGGCGAACTCACGGAGGGAGTATAAAGGCTTGCAGTTGATGGTAAAGGTCTCGAGGTCCAGGGAACAAAGATGAGACACTTGTGAAACATCTCTGCATCAGTCTCTGTTGATATAGAAACATATTCCACCTCCTTTCGTTTTGCCGGAAAGCTCTGCGTGTCGGTCTGCTAATTGATTTCAGCATGGTTTCAGGAGGACTTCAGTGTGGTCTTACTAATCCCCATGCAGGGCCCCTGATCCCCCACTGTGACATATTCAATGAGTAGCTGCCTTGGTAACGCGTCCTAAAGCCTCTCCTGAGAAATGTGTGTGATGAGGCTTGTCAACTATCTAATTCAAGTTTAAGGAAGAACTCAATTAAAAAAAAAGGATTCTAAAAAAAGAAAAAAACTTTAGACACTAGAACTATTTTCCCTATTAATTGAGTGTTGGTGTCGTGTTCCTCTGCCTGCAAACCTTAACAAGTGTTGGAAAGCATACCATACACCGTTCCCTTCAGGTGGGTTTGGAGGGAACCTAAGCTGAGTCAACGTGCTAAACTTACATTTCAATAGGTTTCACCTATCATCCAACCTCATTTCACCTATCACTCACTCATTGGGTGGATAACACCTTCAGTGACAGACTGATCCACCCTCGCTTTTGAAGGAGAGATTCTGCAGATCTTTCCTACCGGTTGCTATCAGACTGTATAACCATAACTGTTAACCACGTCCCACTACATTCACTCACCCACTGCATCAATGGTTACCTAGTAATCTGCTCCGCACAATATTTGTACAAACTCTGTGCACTATTACATATCTATTACATATCTATTCTATATTTACACAATGTACAACAAATTTGCTGTGCAACATTTGTCCAAACCAAAAAGACTTATATTCATTACGGTGCAATAACCCTCCCAATGACCTCAAACTACACCCTGCCTTGTACTGTGCCAACACAAACTGTTCTGTCGCTGTATTCTCCCTAATCTGTACTTGCTGTTGTGTGAGGTAATTTCCCCACTGTGGGACTATTAACGTTTTTTCTTCTCTCTTCTCTCTTCTCTCTTATGCATCTGGGATTGCATGGTATCAAACTAGAAACACTACCCACAGTTAATCTGCGCAATCCTAAACAGATTCATGTCATGAAGAAAACTAGATCTTCACTTTAAAGAAATAGACAATAGACAAACACTTATGAGATGAGACTGAAAATAAACCCCAGGAAGTAGCAAATCCTCCTAAAAGATAAAAAGACTATGTACAAGAGGCATCATTGTAAATAGTGGATGATTGATGAATAGATGTTGTGAATTGTCCTCACTACCCATCAGGGTGTTGTGCTGTAAAGTTGGTTTAGGCAACATCCAGCATGTACCTTCATGTTGTAAGCTAACTTCTGCCGCAGTTTAACTTGATTGAGCTCTGCTGGGTTATATTTACAGATTTTATAAACAGTTTATTTGACCACTTTCAAAACCCAGAAAGTCAGAAATGTTTCTCAGAGAGCTTCTGTAGACTGTGTTCTCAATGGGGGCCTTGTTAAGTTGTCTTCACACCTCACAGTCCTTTATTTAACTGAGTAGCCAGTTCTTTCCATGTATGAATCCTAAACATGTGGTAAACAAAAGACCTCAGAGGCAGGGTGTTACGAACTCGCCCTGTCGGTTCTGAACTGGCGGGGTTTGACGGAACCCTGAAGCAGGAGAGGAGATGCGGAGAAGATGGAACAATGGCAGCCCCGCTCCGAGCGGGGAAGCTACGGCTCTCACGGAGCCGGGAGGAGAACGTGCTCACACTGAGCGGAGGAGTTGGCACCGCGGCCAACGTGCATCCAGCACACAGCTGCGACCCGTCGCGCCACAAGAGCCCTCTGCCAGAACCCCCTTACTCAGACACCTGGGGCAACCGGCAGACCAGGTCGCAGGGAAAACAGGAGAGGGAAGACCCCAAATGCACGACCCAACACAGTCGAATAATTAACATTAAAGGTTTATTCAGTACAAACAAAAATTCACTGCGCGGCAGGATCCAGTTTAACACAACACAGGTGAGAACTAAAAATCGCTACGGGCAGAAACCTAAACATGGAGCACAAAACAAACTCACTGCACAGCAGGCCTCAGTTCAAACACAAAAGGAAAGAACTAAAACTCACTGCAGTGCAGGTTAATTGCTAATAAAGACTCCAGAACGCTCCATACACTATGGGCAAAATATCTAAACATGAACACAAGACATAAACTCAGGACAACTAAGAACTAAACTAGAGCACTGTCAAACAGGCTAACTAAACACGCCTGTATCACGGGCAAGGTTCTAAACATGAAAGCATAAAACACAAGACACTCGCAACCTTCCAGGAGACAGAACATCAAATGAAACAAAAGGGCCTCCACTTCTAAACACTCCTCTCTTTAACTAGTAACACTGGTGTAACTTTCAAGCTACGACCGCGTACACACCCACGGTGTATGAACACAAGGACATGCCTTAAATACTAACAAAACAGGTGGGTCAACTAATTAGACAGGAAATGAACTCAAAAACAGACCCCAGGAGCACCTCTAGCGGCGCGGAGGCTGAATGTCCCACAGGGATCTGACCAGGGGTCTCCAGTTGGAAGCTTCTGTGCCTTATTCACTAGGCTGTTGGTCCTGTGAGGGTTATAGACAGACACTAAAAATGCCCCATACAGCATTACGTTAACAAAGCCTTGATTTGACCGCAATCTTTAAAATGATGGATTCCTCAAGAATTTCCTTGTTAAGCAGTTAACAAATATCTGGTTTTCATGATTTAGGTGAGGTTGTCTGAGTTCAGTCATGACAACTGATTCTATCTGCAGAAGCGTTTGCAGCTTGCAACTTAACTTGCACAACTTTCGGAAAGGTAGTAGTAATTTAAATCTAAAAAGTGTAACTTACTGTAATTACACTGTTAATTAAATGCTACATTATGCAAATACTGTATGTTGAATAAACTTCACTTCTCTCAGCAGATGCAAGAAACACATGCACAACAGTTAATTTATGCTGAAGCTCAGATAAAGCTAAAAAAATTCATCATCTGTGGTAATCACTCTGAGGCTTCTTTAAAACACACAGTTAACAAAGGCAGTCACTAAATACAGGTTGGATGGTAATGGATGTGCTGTACAGATGTATTCATCTAACACAGCCCCTGAAGAACAACTGAGGCTTAAGTGCTCAGAGAGTTTGTTGGAGGCTGGCTCTATGTTTTAGGCAAGTTACTAACAGTATCGTACTCCTGCACAACGAGGTTCCCACAGTACTTGTTCATCTTTATACTGAAAGACCAGCCAGAGATTTGTAACTGTTCTGTCTGTAGACATGTTCTCAGCCTGACTCTGACACAGCTGGTGTGAACTAGCGCTCCCTCATCTGAGGTAAGCTTCTGTACACGGACCCTTAACAGCACTTTGACCAAAGTTTGTTAAACTCATGTCTGTCCACATCCACTCCAGAGCTAAACAAATGTACAAAAGGCACTTTGCAAAATAAGAGACTTTTAAGCAAATGTGTCAAAGTGGGAAACAAAGGCTAATTAAAGTTCAATACACATTAAGATCGTCTCCCTAGTTTAATAACTTTGGCTAAGCTTCAATTGTTTCAGACAGTTGTTCACATAAAGATGACAAAGTCGTTGTACTCTTTCAGGTCTAAACATTAACACATTGTCTGCTCTGCTTCATTCAGTCACAGGAGGTGGAAGAAAGACCAATACCCACTGTATTAGTCCTGTGATGTTCTAAACAAGCTTTTTATTAATACTCAACCGTTAGTCAAACATTTTTAGAGCAGAGTCAGTAAATGTCACAATAATCACAGTGATTCCTCACTGATGAAAACAACGTCTCCAAGACCAGCGTTACCCGGCTCTTTATATCCCAAATGCCATTTCATCAGTTTCTCCTGCAGCATCGCCTCATTATATGAAGTGTTCACTTGTCAAATTTTCTCCCTGTAAAGAACAGAACGCTGTGTTCTTCATGGCCACTTCAAAGCCATTATGTCCCCTTTCTCTAGCTGCCTCCTCCTGCACCGACGTCCCACCTAGCAGCTGTCAGTCATGATGACGAGCTGTCATTCAGCCTGTGCAGCATCCTCACAGTCATCCTGTGCTTATTTGTTTAACTTGAGCAAGAGAATCAATCTCTGTCCCTCTGTCTCTGTTTGCTCGGCGTTCTCTGTCTCTGCTTCTTGTTGTCATGGTAACCTAATAAAGCACCACAAGGGGTGGCCCTGGTTAGGTTGGCGCCCTAGGCCAGATCATGATTTTGTGCCCTCTACCTGTCACCTCTCCAATCGCCCCCCACCCCCACGGCACGCGATCGCGTTGTTGTTTTCTTAGGTTTGATGCTGAACAGCAACAGCTACAGCTTTTTGCACCTGAGCGAAGGCCGACTGGTTGCCTGGGCTACACATTCAACTGTAGAGGTGCTGCAAATAATAAATATGGATATAAACTATGTCATCCAATCAGTTGCAATAAACAGGACAAAGGCAAACATCCATGTCAAGACCATTTGTCATTTAGGTGAAAATTAAAAGTTAATTAGCTTCTGTGTGTGTGTGTGTGTGTGTGTGTGTGTGTGTGTGTGTGTGTGTGTGTGTGTGTGTGTGTGTGTGTGTGTGTGTGTGTGTGTGTGTGTGTGTGTGATGAGAGCACAAAGATAAATCCATATATCAGGACACCACAGCCTGCTCACATAGTGCATTAACCAGCTATTAGGAGTCAGTGGCTCATCCATAATTCATCATGGCCAAAGGTGCATTAAGACGACGTGACTGACTGATATCATCCCAATGGGTCTGTCCTAAAAGCGCAATGCCACACATACAGCAGCAGCATTGGAGCTGTACTTTACAGAAAGGAAGGAAACAGCAGCTTATGTTGTCGCTAACAGAGCAACAGAAGCTCTGCTAACAAAGTGTCATCGCTTGTTTTACACTTTTCTTCAGGTTCCGGTCTCATTGCTTGTGGGTGACGCAGCTGCTACTGCTTGTGTTCATAGACTGCTTCTCTCCTATTGTCCCTGCCCTCCCCAGTGCTAGGAGCTGGATCAGGTGTGTCCATCTGATACTGGTACACTATGGATAATTCCTGTTGAACTGGTTGATCCAGTATCCCCACCCCCCACTCGAAGGGCATCTTCATGAAGTGGGGAGAGATGTTTCTGGACAGAGGAGACATGAGACCATCACGACTCCGTCATCTGCATCTTGGTGGCAAAGATCCACTTTCTACTGAACAGCTGTAGCTTCCTGCTGTGACAATAGATTGTTGAATTCCTGTGACTATCATGTCAGAGCTTTGCATCAGACCGTAACACATCACTGTTTTGACACTGGTAATTATCCAGGAGCAGATCTCTGGAAGTGTGACCTGCAGAGAGAAGGTGCCTCCTTCTTCTTGTGAACTGGTGAAGCTCAGTGTGTCACTGCAGCGGCTGCTATTACATTGTCAGATGCCATGATTGTCACTGTTCTTCTGTGCTCTGAAATGCATTCAAACACGAAAGACACATTTACAGTCTAATAATCTAAATACATGATATTGTTACAATCTGAATTCTTTCATCCTCCTCCGTTAGACTGTTGGAATGTTTTGGGATTACACTGACAAGGCACTATATTATTATGTTGCCACTTTACTGTCCAACTATTGTGAAGCAGATTTTGATGATGTGTTTCCGGCTCGGCCTTTTTCCAATGCTGCATTGTGACATCTGACCCTAACTCATTTAGCTAAACACACTAAGCTTGGTGGCTGATATACGGTGGCCCTGAAGTGCAAATCACAAACAAACAAAAATACGAAAACACAATGACAATAAGAGAAAAAACAATGACATTAAGGAAACACAAAACACAACAACATTTACAGGAAACACAACACTATAACACTATAAATCCAGTTGAGAAACAGTTATGCTTAAGTTAGCTAACTTTCCACAGGTACAAAGAAGTAACCTTCACCCGTAAGGTTAGTTTAACATCTGTTACCCTGTAATCCCCCATACAAGAGAGGTCAACCTCACACATTAGTGGTGGTTAATTTGTCAGCCTGCTAGAGGTAAAGCAACACAGGTTTTTTAACTTAGGCTGAGGCGAAGGAACTTATCCAGCTAATTCACTGCTTTAAATCCTCATGTCAATAGCACCTGTACAGACCAGAGGATCACAGATACCAAGGAGTCACATGAGTTACAATATAGCGGCTTCCTTCTCACATTTGGTGATAAGTAGACTTCTGGGTTTAGAATAAACCAACAAGAACCTTCATCATGAGCCTGGCTTAGTCAAACATGATCTGGAACTTTTCTTTCAGACTGACCAAGGATCCCTCTGCTTCGGCATCCTTTCCCAACCAGCCAAACCTGGGTTTTTATACACATTTACTTATATATTCTTCATTGCCACGAACAGACATGATCTAAGCCTTGTCTTACTTCGATTAAAAGTGCAGCTCAGCAGCAACTTTACCATGGGGACTTCCCCATTTTCATTGGACACTTTAGTTCCTCAAAGTTTAGCTTGAGTATATAGAGTATTTAAGACTTGCATTTGAGCTGTAACACTTTTTATTTTACCCTGACTAAAAGTTCAAATGTATTAGAACATGTATAAAAATGTATTTTCTCATTCAAACATAATCATTATTAAAAATCATCTAAACTTTGGATTTCCTCATCCTTCGTCTCTGACTGTTTATCCACCTCTGCTGACTGCTTGCTCTGCTCTTGTCTGAGCGAATCGTTTGATCTCTTTTGAGTTTTGTCTTCGGCTAAATAAGTGTAAAACAGACCTTATTACTCATGCAGAATCAGTATATGCAGAACAAAAACTTGCTGCATTAATGGTTCGGAGATCTGCTGAGTCCTGGCATTCTGGCATACCACAGAAAGAGTTTATTACAATTTATTTATTTTTATTATATAATATGTTCTACAAGTTAGCAGTGGTAGTCTGCCAGACTTGTGTGAAATACCATAAGAAGAGCGTTTAAAAAAAGTCAAGTCAAAGGTTTTGGCGTCTCACAACTGACCGAGTGGTGACAATATGTTAATGTCTCTGTGCCAATACGGGGTAGGGGATGGGATGTGAAGTCTGCTTCAGCGACTGAATCAACATCAAACACCGTGTTTACGGCTGTGTTGCCTGTGTAATAAAAGTTTGTTTTTCTGCAGATATTGTGGTAAATGTCATTAAGGTAAAGTACAATGTTGCAGCTTCCGTTTAAAGGACACATTGACTATGTCTTACTAGTTTAACTTTTCACCTTGACCACCTTAAAAGTGGTCAAAGTGGTTTATGCTGCAGAGCAGGAGTTATTTTCGTTTTCATTCAGTAAAAAACGTTATCATTTATCGTGCGTAATAAGCACATGTAAAACAAACAAGCTCCTGCATTAATGCATTGTTGATCTGCTGAGTCCTGACGTTCTGACGCGCCATAGAGAAAGATTTATAACAATGTATTTATTTGTATTAAATAAAATCCTATAACGGGCGGCACCATCACCTCACAGCAAGAAGCTTCTGGGTTTGATTCCCGGAGGCGGCCCTGGTGCCTTTCTGTGTGGAGTTTGCACATTCTTCACCCAAGTGTTTGCGTAGGTTCTCTCAGGGTTCTCCGGCTTCCTCCCACAGTCCAAAGACGTGCATTAGGTTGATTGGCCTCTCTCCATTGCCCGTAGGTGTGAGTGTTTGTGTGAATGGTTGTCTGCCTGTGTGTTACCCTGCCTGTCGCCCATAGCCAGCTATGATAGGCTCCAGCACCCTGCGACCTCGCATATGGGATTCAGCGGCTTGGAAAATGGATGGATGGATAAAATCCTCTTACAGATTTTTTGTGAACGTAAGACAACATGAGAACGGTGTTTAAAAGCAGTGAAGTGAAAGGTTTTATGTCAGGAGTATAAGAAAAAAACACTGCTTTTAGAAGCCAGATGTTTTAGCCAGATGTTTAGTAGTACGCACAAGACACACCATATGAATATTGTATTTTTACATGATGGACTAGAACTACTGTAGTGTACAACATCACTGTCCGCTATGCCCTCCTTGTCTTTCAACAATTATTGGAAGCACTTGCTCCTTGGTGCTGGGCTTGGCTTCTCTGCGAATCAAGTCTTTCAGCAGATGCCATACTAGACTATGGGGTTCAGATCAGGGGACTCTGCCAGTGTGCGCACCCAGTTGATTCCTTCCGCCTCCAGACAGACTCTTGCAGCGACATGTTTGGGGTCATTTTCCTGAAAAAAACGATGCCGGGTTTCAAAATACTTTTTAATATATGGCCCCACTGTGCGTTTGATTATGGACTCGTTAAAAAACTGTCTATCCATAATCCCCTCAAAAATAATCATCGGTCCTGGTCCCCACCTAAAAATCATTCCCCAAACGTGGAGTTTGAGGGGATGTTTAGGTCGCGGTTTGGAAACCAAGTGTCCTTTCTTTGCAAAGCTCATTCTGGCAAAATGCTCCAATGACACAGTGGACTCGTTTTTCCCCGAAACAGGAAACGGCTTTAAATCCATTTATTTGTCTGGTTTTGAAAACACCGTTTTCAGCTAGTTTATTGGTTTTTAATATGCTGCTTTGAATAAATGCTGTTTGTCCCTTTTTAAACGAGAAACGGGAAAACGGTCCGTGTATGTTACAACTGTTTGATTTCTCCCTCAGAATAAAAGCTGGGAAAACGAGAAAAGGACTTGTTTTCTCGTTTTCCATTTTTTTTCCTCAAAACAAGAAAACGGGAAACGGCTTCAAATCCAATTCCGGGTGAAAACACTGTTTCCAGCTTGTTTATTTGTTTTTAATTCCGTTTTTTGCTTATATCAAGAGAAACGAGGAAGCTGATGTTCTTTGTATTTTATTCTCTGGACAATTTAACTAGAAAACAGCTTGATTTCAGCCAATGTTGTCTGGAAAGGAAAATATAAATTCATTACTTAAGTTGCCCTTGAGCACCGGCTTCCTGTCGTCGTTGTACTGTGTTTCGAAATAAGAGTTTCACTTTCCTACACCGCACATCTGGCGTCTAACATGCGTACCGTCAAAGCAAACCTTACAGCGTATATGATAGTGGGGTGGGGGTTTCTCGTTACAATACGAAGTTACTGGACTTACTGGGAGCTGTGATCCTGACTACTTTGCCGTGACAGCCAACCCAAACAACCACATGTTATGTTACTGTCGTGCCCAGACACATTAACAGGTCCTCCCGTTCTAAGACGATTTGTTTTCTCGTTTTCCCAGCTTTTATTCTGGAGGGGAAAACAAATCGTTAAAATGACACTTAAACACGAGGACATACTGTATAAAGACAGCAGAGACATCAGCAATTGACAACAAACACTAGCGCGCATTGACAACTTGATCCAAGTCATCTGCCTATGAATAAGTCGCTAATATCTACAGATATACACATAAAATACATTCATAACACAGATTGATGAAAAAATATAGATTCCTATAATACTAGTATATATATATATATATATATATATATATATATATATATATATATATATATATATATATATATATATATATATATATATATATATATATATATATATTATTATACTTTTATTATACTAGTATTATTATACTTATATTCTTGGATTGGATTGGCTGGAGGAGGGACTGTGTCTCACGGCTGGCCTGGGAACTGTGTAAAGACATCAGCAGCTTCGGCAATTGACAACAAACACTAGCCCACACTAGCGAGCAAAGACGCATAATAATCTATAATATTTAAAAATGAACTACTCTACATTTAATGATACAATACCATGACATTGTTTTTGTGCTTAATGTGCAGACACAGATAGAAATGAACAGTCACATCCCTCACATCTTTGCGCCACCTGGTGGTTAAAACGAGACTAGCACCCTGATTTTTTTCAGCTGGCTGCAGGATTAAAAAGGGACACACCCGCTGCGTGCTGGCGACACGCACGTACTGCAGTAAAAAAGGTGGTCGCTTTGAAGTGCTAAAACTGTACCACACACCTACAATAATCTAAGACAAATTATTATGATTTCATCAATAAATAATGTATGCCGGGCATCAAGGTAAAAAATATGAATGTCAAATCATTCATTTCCTTATTTCTCAGTCCACACAGCCCCGTAGCTGATCCACAGCTGTCACGTGACAAATGAATGAAAGAACGATCCGCAAGGATCCGTATAAACGAAACAGGAACAGACTGGAGAGAGTTCTGCTTGCCACAGAGCCTGAGCGGCCTGGCTGTCACGTGACAAAAGAACGAATCATTGATTAGGGACGCTCAGTTGAGTGAGTCATGAACAAATCATTTCTGTTTCTTGTCCTGTTGACTGACAGCAGCCATGTGGCAGTAGAAGATAATGCATGAAAATTAACGAATCGTTCAATAAGAGGACTCCCGATTCATACAAAAGATTAGTTCATATCGAACGAATCGTTCACGAATGACACATCACTAGTAAGAAGGAGAAATGATAGCAGCTCATGTTCTACAACTTGTCATATAATGAAAGAAAGAATTAATTGACCAGATATGCAGTAATTACAATTGTTGTGTTTATTAATTTACGGGTTTAGATATTGTATGAATTACTATTGATATTTATTACTATATACTATATATACTGTATTACTATACTATCCATCCATTTTCTTAACCGCTTGATTGATGGAGCCTATCCCAGCTGGCTACGGGCGAGAGGCAGGGTACACCCTGGACAGGTCGCCAGTCCATCACAGGGCAACACATAGACAGACAACCATTCACAACCATTCACTCACACACTCACAATGGAGAGAAGCCAATCAACCTAATGCACGTCTTTGGACTGTGGGAGGAAGCCGGAGAACCCGGAGAGAACCCACGCAAGCACGGGGAGAACGTGCAAACTCCACACAGAAAGGCACCAGGGCCGCCTCCGGGAATCGAATCCTGAACCTTCTTGCTGTGAGGCGACAGTGCTACCCACCGCACCACCGTGCCGCCCCATGACTATACTATTAATATTGATATACACCCTGTAATATTGTGCAACTTTATCTTTAGAGTTGACAAATTCCAAATGTGAAAACTGCTAAAGTGGATTTTCATCTAACATTTCATCCCCAAAAGCTCTGTGACATGTTCTAAGCTGTGTCCTCCCACAGTCCTTAGGTCATCATGACTGTCTCATGTAGTAAATTCGATCATTGCTTATGAGAGAAATACAGAGAGTCGATGGGTTTGTGTGTCCTCAGTGACTCGGGTTAAAGAGTTTGCTTAAACTGGGTTCGCAGAGTCTGGTGTTGCCTAACAATGTTTATCCGAGCTGTTCTTAAGGAAACATTCAAAATGTCACGCCGACCTGGGAAAGGAGCTAGGAGGTTGATGGTGGGCCAGATGGATCCGGGAGCTGGACAGATAACACGGCCCAGCGCCAGGACTTTCCGAGTAGCAGAGAAAAACATCTACACGTCCTTATTTGGACATGTGGAAAGATCTTAGGTAGTGGTTAAAAGCAGGCCTTCCGGGCTGGGGTTTTCAGAGCGCTTCGCAGAGGGTCTGCTGGTAGCACACAGCGGACCTTTTCCGACCTCTTAGTTCTCTCTGCAGAGGAACAAGCAGGTGAATTCGGTCTCTGCCTCTCTTGCTTATACTCTATTGTAATCATTATCTGATTGTTTTAATTTGTCATATATAATAAACCTGTATGCTACTGATTTAAACTTTAAAGTTGAGTCCGTGTGAAATCTCTGCCGTGGTTGAAGAAAAGAAAATACACGACACTCACTAGTGGCCACATTCTGTACTTCATTCCTAAATCACTCTCAGTCCACTAATTAGCTTCAGTCTCTACCAGACCTGAACCTTACACCCGACTCTGTAATGAAACTGTCATAAACAAAAACCAACCCACATAAAACACCAACAGGGCGGGCGGAGGGCGGACTGGAGGAGGGCACAACAAGAACCCCCTCTCTAAGCAAAACTCTGCCAGAAACGCCAGAAAACAGACAAGGTGACCAAGAGTCAAAAAAAAAAAAATATGAACGTCTATAAGGTAAGTCCAGGATACACGAATAACACAAACGTCCCACTGCTCCTTCTTATGAAGGGTGGGGACGCGGCGAGATCAGCAGGGTGAGCGGGGCGGCACACTCTGACGCTGAGCCAGTGTCCACGGGAACCACCCCGAATTACGATGTCCTCCAGGCGGACAATAATCCTGGAGGCTGAGGGGTCGAGGCGGCCGGTGACGGTGGAGACCATCCCACTGCCGCGGCAGGCGACGGCATTCTCCGGGCATGGAGCTGCCCTAGAGGCCGGGCCGCCGAGGTGGTCGACGATGCAGGAGGCAGCGCCACTGCTGCGGCAGGCTGTGCCAAGGACGAGGCCACCAGTCAAGCGGACGTGTCTCCGCAGGGACCTCTGGAATCTCCAGGGACGGGATGGACCCCAAGTTCCGGACCGGCATGAACCAACCCGGACCCACTGGGGTGGCCACTTCTGTAGACCCAACCCTGGGCAGAACAACCTCCCCTTGGAAGCCAATGGGAGCTGCGGCTGGAACGACCTCCGCCTGGAGGCCGACGGGAACTGCGGCTGGGACGACCTCCGCCTGGAGGCTGACAGGGGCTGGAACGATCTCCTCCTGGAGGCCGACAGGGGCTGGAACAACCTCACCGAGGCCGACGGGAACAGGAACGACCTCTTCAGGGCCGACGGGAACAAGAACAAGTTCTTCAGGGCCGACGGGAATAGAAACAACCTCTTCTGGGCCGACGGGAGTCCTCATTGGAGCAAACAGGAATGGTCACTACTACCAGGTCGGCAGGGCTTCTTGCGGCCTCCTCTCTGGAGCTGGCAGGGCTGCTTGACGGGGCGGGCGCCGAACCCAGCTAGGCTGGAGCCGGGCTTGGCCGGCGGGTTGTGCCACCTGGCTGGGACAAGACTGGAGAGTGAGCGTGGCGTGGCTTAGCTGGAGCTTGGGCGCGACATGACTGGACTGGAGCCTGAACGCGACATGACTGGACTGGAGCCTGAACGCGACATGACTGGACTGAAGTGGGACACGACTGAACTGCAGAAACCAAGGTGCCCTTTGTTTAACACTAGTTACTGAGAACTGCAGTAGGAACAGTGTGCCTAGAAGCTTAGCTTCCACTTAGCATTAAGAGGCCAAGTGTAGCTTTAGCATAGGTTGCTATACCACCAGTGATACTAGTGTTAGCCTAGCTACTAGCTTAGCTATTAGCTAAGGGTTAGCTGCCATCAGTGTTACCAAGCTGTGCTTTGTTAGCTTAGCGTTAGTTTAACCACGAGCTACAACATGTCAGCTAGTGTGTGTGCATGTTAGCATGCTACCAATAGCATAGCTGCTGTGAGTTGGAGTATCTTAGCATTAACTGCTAAGTAATACCATTGTGTTGTGCTTACCTCAGCATTAACTACTGCTAACCACAACCCCAGAGATTGAGAACAGGTTGTGCCAAGCCTTCACTGAAACCAAAGTAAGTAGGCTTAGTGTCTTTTCAGTTAGCAACCCCTGCTAACTAATTGTGTGTTAACAGGAGCCAAGCTCGGTTTTCAGCAAGACAAACCCAGACAGAAGCCTCCACAGCTAGCACATAACAAACATTCAAGTAAGCCACAGGTTGAAGTGTCACCTGAAGTGCACCACTACTCTAGCTGTAGTTGTAAATCACATTGCTCCTCAGAACCACAATGGGCAACGTGAATCTTTGGAGATCCGGTGCTGAACGTTCCCCCAAGCAGGGAAACTTAGACTTTCAAGGAGTTGTTGCAAAGATCCTAGAAGTGTCAGTAACAGAATTAGAAGACCTCAATAGTTATACTATTGATGACTGTGAAGCTGAATTGTAGAGGTATTTATCTTACATGGCCAAGCCCTCAACGGAAACTCACCTGGCCCAAAAGGTAATAGGTGAGTTGGCTCTACTTTCCACCGCAAGGCGCAGCTGAAGGCTGCAGAGTATGAAAAGAAGCTCTTCCTTGTGTGCAGTGGCTACAGAGCTGAGCAGGAGACCGTTTCTCACCTTGAGCAGAGTCTCTGGGTAATGAAACAAGAGCTAGAGCAGCTCCGGGAAGATAAGGAGAGATTGCAGCAGGACCATGACGCCCTACAATCTAGTCTCCTAGTGGCCCGTCAGGAAGTTGAGAAAGCCAGGTGGAAGAGCCAGAGTGATCAGGTAGACATGGCAGCCAGTCCAAGGAGACCAGAGCTGACCAAGTCAGGCGTAGATGGTGAGAGTAGGCTAGCTCCCAGGAAGGCTGAGCAGCCCCCGCCTCATGACAGCCAAATAAACCGATCACATGCAAAGCTGCAGATCCTCCAAGCAAACGCAGTGGTTCTCGCCCAGAGGCTAGAGACCCCCCCAGCCACCTCCTTACGAGCATCAGCTCAGCCCAGCTACTTGTGTTACCAGTGAGATAGTATACGGCAAAGGTTTTCAGACCACTACAGTGGCTGAGTACAGGGACACTAGTACTTCAGTGCACAGGAAACCATCCAGAGCAAACTTGATTTACTCCCCCTCATGCACTGAGGACAGTGACGCCCCCACTCTGGGAAACCCAACCTGAGAGCCAGAGTGACAGTGGCAGGTTAAGCCCCCTGTGGCAGGAGAAAGCACCTCGTCCCAAATGCAGGAAGCAGTGTTGGGTTTACCCACGTTACAGCGACCAGTGGGATGACACAAGCTCAAGTGATTCTGATAGTGCTTATCCTTCCCAAAACTTAGGTTTGCGCCTACGCCAGCTTGAATCCCTTGCCAGAGACATTTAGTGCTTTGACCCCAGTAGCCATGATTCTACCATAGACGACTACACTGTACTTGCAGGAAGTCGATCGTTGCTTATTGGACCTACCTCATGCAACAGCTCGCGAGAAACTAAAGCTAATCTGGAAGACCACACCCAGGAGTGTCCATGTCTTCATGGAAACACTCGAGCCTGCCATTCGGGATCATTACTCTTTACTCTATGGGGTGCCGAATGTAAAAGGAGCACCTATAACATGTTTTCTCACATTTAGGTAAATGTGCAAAAGTCTAAAGGTAAATGTTAAATATAAATGTAAATGTTAAATATAAATGTAAATGTTAAATGTTAAATGTAAATATAAATGTTAAATGTTAAATCTAAATGTTAAATCTAAATCGAAATGTTAAATCTAAATGTTAAATGTAAATGTTAAATAATCAAACTGAATATTTAAGTAGACTCCACCCCCTATTATCCAAGATCAGACTCAAACACGTCAAACAGTGCGTATAGCTCCGCCCACATCTGACTCTGGATCGGTGGACGACAATAATGGAGAGGAGCCTGAAGTCGAAGCCATCATGGCCGCCAGCTCCGACTCCGTCCCGTTGGGGGAGGTTGAACGGGCTGTAACGGCAGGTGTGCGGGCTGAGGCTCGGCTTCAAACTGCTGTTCTGTTGTAAACACCATCAATGGGGAGTTAAGTAGGTTTAAATAGAAAATTCCTGTGGCGCCGGTGGAGAATTAGTTGGCTAACTTTACTAGCTAGCCAAAGTTACGTCCAGGCTAAAAACAAAAGTTTCCAGATCAGATGTGGGCGGGGTTTGCGCGCACTGTTGAAGGTGATTGAGTTCATGTGTCCGATCTTAGACCAGCGCTGTTTGAGGGTAGGGGTGGAGTCTACTTGCATATTCATGAATATTCAGTTTACACTTGGCGAACATTTAACATTTACATTTAACATTTACATTTACATTTACATTTACATTTACATTTACATTTACATTTAACATTTACATTTAGACTTTTGCACATTTAACTAAATGTGAGAAAACATGTTGTGTCATTTAGTTAAATGTGAGAAAACTAGTTATAGGTGCTCCTTTTACATTCGGCAACCCAAATAACTCAGTCAGGCTTTAAGAGAAGAATATGCCTCATATTCTGACCTGGCAGCAATTATCTTGGAAGCGTTCAATGTCTTACACAAAGGAAATGAACCTCCAAAAGAATATTACAGGCGCCTCAGAAACGCTTACTTCCAAGGACGGAATACACCAGGTCTAGAAGAAGGCAAACGTCTGACTTAACACTTGGCCAAGGCCACGAAATGCCTCGTGCTAAGAGAAGCAGATAAGGGCAAAGGATAACTCAAAACCGCAGGTCACAGCACCAGCAGGTTGACACAGTCAATCAGGAAGATGAGCCTCTTCAACACTGTAATTCAAGGCCAAAACAACCTCGTTTCCACCCACAGAACAGACAGAACTTGAACCGTAGGTACAGGGACCACAGCTCAGTTCACCTGTGACGGGAAGACTCAGAGGTGGACATTGTAAGTCTGGTACGGAGATGCGTGGAGGAAGCCCTAAAAGAACTTAATCGGCCTAACAGTTCGGCTGCTCCTTCAGACCGAACAGAAGCCAGACACTGACTCCCCACTAGTGGATTAGACCAGGCATCTTTCCCTATTACACTAGGTACGAAAGACATAGGTGGCCTGGACCAGGCACCAAGCCTGCGTCAAACACATCCACATACCAAAAGGGGGGAGCAGTCCCAGCTCCCAAAGGCGAGGGTAGACTAGTCCTTGCTACAACGTGACATGTATAAAGAGAACTAGTCCGCATCCATTGTAGGTCCCAAAATCTTATCAGCAACCTGGTAGGCATAGCTGGATCCCTGGATGAGCCTAAACAATGTGTAACCAACACATAGTTCTTTTCTTCTCCTAAATGATTTTGCAGCCTCCTTATTGACTTATTGAGTTTCTGTTAAAGCCTTATCAAGGAAAGCCTGTGTCCACTACCACCACGGTTATGCATCCCTTTCAGGTACCACAACCCTGGCAGTACCAACTCAAATTGTGGTTAGAAAAAGGTTCATGTCTTCATAGATCTCATGCAACAAGAGAATGTACACAGACTGTAGTCCACATCAGACACAGACATGTACACTTCATAAAGACACAAACATGACAATGCCTTGCCAGCTAACAAGTCTTTCACGAGTTGACCAGCAAACTCTAACCACACCTCTTTTCACTCATCTATCCCTCTCTTTTCTGTGTTTTCTTTCACCCGAGAAATACATTGGAAATGATATATAGCAGTTTTCACATTTGGAATTTGTCAACTCTAAAGATAAAGTTGCACAATATTACAGGGTGTATATCAATATTAATAGTATAGTCATGGGGCGGCGGTGGTGTGGTGGGTAGCACTGTCGCCTCACAGCAAGAAGGTTCTGGGTTCGATTCCTGGAGTCGAGTTTGCACGTTCTCCCCGTGTCGAGTTTGCACGTTCTCCCCGTGCTTGCGTGGGTTCTCTCCGGGTTCTCCGGCTTCCTCCCACAGTCCAAAGACGTGGGACCAAATTAGGTTGATTGGACGTGGGACCAAATTAGGTTGATTGGCTTCTCTCCATTGTGAGTGTGTGAGTGAATGGTTGTGAATGGTTGTCTGTCTATGTGTTGCCCTGTGATGGACTGGCGACCTGTCCAGGGTGTACCCTGCCTCTCGCCCGTAGCCAGCTGGGATAGGCTCCATCAATCAAGCGGTTAAGAAAATGGATGGATAGTATAGTAATACAGTATATATAGTATATAGTAATAAATATCAATAGTAAACTAAATCTAATCTAAACCCGTAAATTAATAAACACAACAATTGTAATTACTGCATATCTGGTCAATTAATTCTTTCTTTCATTATATGACAAGTTGTAGAACATGAGCTGCTATCATTTCTCCTTCTTACTAGTGATGTGTCATTCGTGAACGATTCGTTCGATATGAACTAATCTTTTGTATGACTCGGGAGTCCTCTTATTGAACGATTCGTTAATTTTCATGCATTATCTTCTACTGCCACATGGCTGCTGTCAGTCAACAGGACAAGAAACAGAAATGATTTGTTCATGACTCACTCAACTGAGCGTCCCTAATCAATGATTCGTTCTTTTGTCACGTGACAGCCAGGCCGCTCAGGCTCTGTGGCAAGCAGAACTCTCTCCAGTCTGTTCCTGTTTCGTTTATACGGATCCTTGCGGATCGTTCTTTCATTCATTTGTCACGTGACAGCTGTGGATCAGCTACGGGGCTGTGTGGACTGAGAAATAAGGAAATGAATGATTTGACATTCATATTTTTTACCTTGATGCCCGGCATACATTATTTATTGATGAAATCATAATAATTTGTCTTAGATTATTGTAGGTGTGTGGTACAGTTTTAGCACTTCAAAGCGACCACCTTTTTTACTGCAGTACGTGCATGTCGCCAGCACGCAGCGGGTGTGTCCCTTTTTAATCCTGCAGCCAGCTGAAAAAAATCAGGGTGCTAGTCTCGTTTTAACCACCAGGTGACGCAAAGATGTGAGGGATGTGACTGTTCATTTCTATCTGTGTCTGCACATTAAGCACAAAAACAATGTCATGGTATTGTATCATTAAATGTAGAGTAGTTCATTTTTAAATATTATAGATTATTATGCGTCTTTGCTCGCTAGTGTGGGCTAGTGTTTGTTGTCAATTGCCGAAGCTGCTGATGTCTTTACACAGTTCCCAGGCCAGCCGTGAGACACAGTCCCTCCTCCAGCCAATCCAATCCAAGAATATAAGTATAATAATACTAGTATAATAAAAGTATAATAATATATATATATATATATATATATATATATATATATATATATATATATATATATATAATAAAATGAAATAGGAATCTATATTTTTTCATCAATCTGTGTTATGAATGTATTTTATGTGTATATCTGTAGATATTAGCGACTTATTCATAGGCAGATGACTTGGATCAATGCGCGCTAGTGTTTGTTGTCAATTGCTGATGTCTCTGCTGTCTTTATACAGTATGTCCTCGTGTTTAAGTGTCATTTTAACGATTTGTTTTCCCCTCCAGAATAAAAGCTGGGAAAACGAGAAAACAAATCGTCTTAGAACGGGAGGACCTGTTAATGTGTCTGGGCACGACAGTAACATAACATGTGGTTGTTTGGGTTGGCTGTCACGGCAAAGTAGTCAGGATCACAGCTCCCAGTAAGTCCAGTAACTTCGTATTGTAACGAGAAACCCCCACCCCACTATCATATACGCTGTAAGGTTTGCTTTGACGGTACGCATGTTAGACGCCAGATGTGCGGTGTAGGAAAGTGAAACTCTTATTTCGAAACACAGTACAACGACGACAGGAAGCCGGTGCTCAAGGGCAACTTAAGTAATGAATTTATATTTTCCTTTCCAGACAACATTGGCTGAAATCAAGCTGTTTTCTAGTTAAATTGTCCAGAGAATAAAATACAAAGAACATCAGCTTCCTCGTTTCTCTTGATATAAGCAAAAAACGGAATTAAAAACAAATAAACAAGCTGGAAACAGTGTTTTCACCCGGAATTGGATTTGAAGCCGTTTCCCGTTTTCTTGTTTTGAGGAAAAAAAATGGAAAACGAGAAAACAAGTCCTTTTCTCGTTTTCCCAGCTTTTATTCTGAGGGAGAAATCAAACAGTTGTAACATACACGGACCGTTTTCCCGTTTCTCGTTTAAAAAGGGACAAACAGCATTTATTCAAAGCAGCATATTAAAAACCAATAAACTAGCTGAAAACGGTGTTTTCAAAACCAGACAAATAAATGGATTTAAAGCCGTTTCCTGTTTCGGGGAAAAACGAGTCCACTGTGTCATTGGAGCATTTTGCCAGAATGAGCTTTGCAAAGAAAGGACACTTGGTTTCCAAACCGCGACCTAAACATCCCCTCAAACTCCACGTTTGGGGAATGATTTTTAGGTGGGGACCAGGACCCATGATTATTTTGGAGGGGATTATGGATAGACAGTTTTTTAACGAGTCCATAATCAAACGCACAGTGGGGCCATATATTAAAAAGTATTTTGAAACCCGGCATCGTTTTTTTCAGGAAAATGACCCCAAACATGTCGCTGCAAGAGTCTGTCTGGAGGCGGAAGGAATCAACTGGGTGCGCACACTGGCAGAGTCCCCTGATCTGAACCCCATAGTCTAGTATGGCATCTGCTGAAAGACTTGATTCGCAGAGAAGCCAAGCCCAGCACCAAGGAGCAAGTGCTTCCAATAATTGTTGAAAGACAAGGAGGGCATAGCGGACAGTGATGTTGTACACTACAGTAGTTCTAGTCCATCATGTAAAAATACAATATTCATATGGTGTGTCTTGTGCGTACTACTAAACATCTGGCTAAAACATCTGGCTTCTAAAAGCAGTGTTTTTTTCTTATACTCCTGACATAAAACCTTTCACTTCACTGCTTTTAAACACCGTTCTCATGTTGTCTTACGTTCACAAAAAATCTGTAAGAGGATTTTATCCATCCATCCATTTTCCAAGCCGCTGAATCCCATATGCGAGGTCGCAGGGTGCTGGAGCCTATCATAGCTGGCTATGGGCGACAGGCAGGGTAACACACAGGCAGACAACCATTCACACAAACACTCACACCTACGGGCAATGGAGAGAGGCCAATCAACCTAATGCACGTCTTTGGACTGTGGGAGGAAGCCGGAGAACCCTGAGAGAACCTACGCAAACACTTGGGTGAAGAATGTGCAAACTCCACACAGAAAGGCACCAGGGCCGCCTCCGGGAATCAAACCCAGAAGCTTCTTGCTGTGAGGTGATGGTGCTGCCCGTTATAGGATTTTATTTAATACAAATAAATACATTGTTATAAATCTTTCTCTATGGCGCGTCAGAACGTCAGGACTCAGCAGATCAACAATGCATTAATGCAGGAGCTTGTTTGTTTTACATGTGCTTATTACGCACGATAAATGATAACTTGAGAAACTTGGACGTCAGCCATCCTGATTGGATCACACAATAGGAGGGGCGTGACCAAAAACACGGTTATAAAAGCCGCCGTGACCGAAGTCTCGCCCCTTGTTCTCTTCGACCCTTGTTTTCTCTGACCCTTGTCCCTTCCCCACCTGGAGCTTCCCTCTGCACGCCTGAAGCCTCCACCGCAGCCAGCAGCTGAACTAACGGGGACGTCGTCACAGAGAACGACTATTCCAAATTGGTTAATGTTACCTGGAAACAGGGTGGTGCCCCGTAAATTAAGTAATTATTAATTCAATTAATTAATATTAAATCAATAATAGTTAAGTGTTTCACTTACCAAACTATAGACCTTTGTCATATAGTTATATATTTAAGCTAATAACACCATAGCTGGTGTTACTAATTCAATTGGCAATACCACCACCCTCACATTGCCCCAACAACAGGAACCAGGACGCTGGAAGGTGGTGAAATGCACGCCACAACCTGGCAACTGACTGGTGTGCGAGGTGGAGGCTATATAGTGAGGCTAATGGCTGATTATTGTCTGGCGTATGTAATAAGGACCAGCGATGACATGAAAACAGCTGGGGCGTGAGTGAAAACAGGAAGTCCCCCTCAAAGTAAAATCGGAATTGTAACTAAAACATGACAATGGCATACAGTAGCTGTGATGTGAGCAGAGCAGGAACCAGACCGAAACTGTGACACACCGTCAGTACTCACCGTAGCTCCCAGCCAGATCGCTGTGTATGTGTTCCTGTATGTATAGTTACCTTTGTTGCCGAAGCCTTCTTGATCATCCCAGTCTGTACCGTAGCCTTACCTTGTTGCCTGCCTGCTTGTTTGTTAGACTCCGCTTTTGCCTGCTCCCTGCCTATTGGCCACATGTGTACCGAATCGAGCCTGTATTCTGACCCGGACACTGTGATTAAACCCTCAAACTTACCTGACTGCCTCCTGTACTGTGCGTGTGGGTATCCGTGACAACCTATATCCTGTTTGACATTTCGATCTGATCTTGATCGTGCCAGACCGATGACAACACAGGACTTAAAGATGCAAGATGCCACAAATGAAAAACCCTCACCCTAAATTCCCCACAGCTACAGAACAGTATTTCAACAAACTGACTGTAAACGTTTATTCTGTGACAAATTAGACTCTTGTGGAGTTTCAAGTGCTACCGAACCAGTAGCAGAATCTGCTTTTAGCGTGTTTGTCTAAATCACGTTTGTGTGTATATTGCATTAATGTTTAATATTAAACATCAATGGATTTGTGGTTTGTCATTTATGTTGTGACCATATCACCATTGTTCATTAACATTTATTATTGGCCATGGATTTGCTAGATTTAATGTTGCTCGTTTAAACAGAAATAATATTATATTTTTAACTTGATCATAAACATTTTGTTTCAGTAGAGCTACTACAACAGATTCGACGCACTGGACTCTTGTATGCATGCATACCTGCGTCAGATTCTACTCTGTCCAGTAGATGGGACTTGAAGCTCGTGGATGGAGTCTCTCTCTCCCTCTCTGGCTTTTCTTACGTCTCTCCACCTTTCATCGCCCGGTACCAGCAACAGCGTCAGAATGAGAGAGAGAGAGAGAGAGAGAGAGAGACGAGGAGAATGGGCGAGAGGCAGAGAAATGGAGGGATGGCATAAACGATGCTCAGAGAAAAAGGCGAAGAGGAGCGGACTAGGTTTGAACCCGTCTTGTCAGGTTCCTTCATTATTCTTCCCAAATTCATTTTGTCTTCCCCGGCGGCGTTATTTCAATCCCTCAGCAAACCGTGACTGGCGCTATAATAGAAACCACCACATATGGATCCTGGCGGGCGTGAAGGGAGACGTCTTCATGCCAACGTTCGGGTTCTATTGAGAGGCGCGCGCTGAGGCAGCGGTTACGCATTCACACACCCACATACACGCGCGTCCATTTGTCATCGCTGCAAAGTTGCGAAGAAATCTCGGGACTTGAATCGTGACGGGATGGTTGAACGTGGCGCATTCGGCGCGCGTCGCCCTCACGGGATGATCTGCTGCTGGCAGGTGTTTTTTCTGCTCTGCGTCTTCTTTCACAACTACCTGGGCTCCCTCCTGGACTGTCCGCCCACCTGCACCTGTTCGCCCACGGAGATTTATTGCAATATGTCAGACAACAGCAAATTCTTCCCGCTGCTGTCGTTCCAGGGAAGCGGGAACAACACGGGCAGCATCGAGGACCTTTTCCAGAACATCACCTCCATGTAAGTGCCCGCTGTGGAAATGCATTGCTACCATTCTATGATCTGGTTTGCTCAGTTCAGTTCTGGGCGAAAATGCCTTTATGGGTTATTTCATTTCATTTCATGTAAATATTTTGTAAATTAAAAAAGCAGGCATCATCTATAGGGAAGTCATAACAAAAACCCCTCATTAATGTCTTAGCACCTAAAGTGGCCACAAATAAGGCCTCGAATGAAGCGGCGTCTACTGCAGTGCGCATGAAGAACTATTACCCTAACTGACAATTAACTCTAAAATTAACTGGAATTTACTTTAGAATGAAGGATTAAACCCCTCAAATTTTAATGTGAGAATAAACAAACAAACGGAAGCAGAATTGAACATTTGAACTACTGGAAGTTTTTTTAGACACCCACTGTAAAGTTTACCTACTCAGACAGGTTCAGTATTTAATGAGATACATGATAATAGTGAAATCTATCTGTTTGTCTGTCTATGTAGCTAGTGTATAATATCCATTAGATTATAGCTTGGAAAGTTCTTAGCATTCACTATCAAATGTGTCTGCGCTGTTTATAAAGTAACAGTAAAGAAGCATTTGATGTATACTTGTGGTTGATAATTTACTGTACATTAGATATGTTTCTCTTTACATGGTCAGTTACAAAGGAATCAGGAAAAATCAAGTGACTAATGGTGGTTTCAGATGCTGGTCAAGCTGTCCTGTCACACAGTGATTGAAGGTCAAGATGATGGCAGCTTGTTATCATTGATTTTGTTAATATGTGTTTTGTCCATCTGGGCTGTTCTCTCTCACTCATGCATCAGAACCTACGTTAGTAGGTGAGCATACAGTATAAGCATAATGCTGTAGCACAAGGTGATGGGACCATTTGCTAAAGTAGCCCATTCTGAAGCCAGGGATCAGACAGCAGCTCGTAGAATCAGTGAACTACACCTCAACCAGTACACCGTTTGGCCATTCAAATGACGATACAGCTAAAGCCTAGAAAAGTGTGTTACTCTATGTTGCTTATCAGTAGCACATAGATAAATGTGAAGCTATAAAGAAAAAAAGTTTGATTGTACACAGTCGTTTTATTAACATTAACTCAAATATTAGCTCTGGTGGCAAAAAGGGGGATTAAGTAGGAAATAGCAAATTCACGGTCACAGTAAAGCCTGTGTGCTGCGTTCAGGGACACCTTGGACTGTTTAGCTCCAGGTCCTGCTGTTAGAGAATTTTGCAATTAGTTGTCACCAGTGGTTTGAATGTTAGTTCTCACTACTCGAAGAGCAAACTTCTTCTTAGTGGTTGATCATTCTTTTCCTTCACACTTTGTTAGTTAGCTATAGCAAACAAACATATCTGTTAATATCAGTAAACTGTCATAACACAACAATACATTGGATGCTTCTCACTGTATTGTGCTAATGTTACCGCTGCTACCTGAGACATCAAGCTAAGCTTGTACCTCCAGCAGAAGCAACTGCTGCAGCTCTGTTGTAGCTGTGATCAAATGAGACCTGCTTTATCAGCAGCGCTAAAAGTGCACTTTACTGGACAGTGACAGTTCTTAATTTGGATGAAGCTGGAGGTGTAGTAATCTAGTCAAGCCTAGAGTCAAACATATAGGCTTTTCAAGATTGTGTCAGACTGACAGACGGGAGTGAAACTCATTCTCAGTTATGTCACTTTGTTCTTTTTCATTTAGGTGTTTTTTTACTCTGATTTTGTGAAGGACATAATTTATTAGTGGTTAAATGTAGTTACAAAAAACTGAAGTACATCGTGTTTCTTTATTTGTTTTTTTTTATTTATTAAAAAGAGAACAACATAAATTGACTTCTAGATGTTCGAAGCTGGGCTAAGGAATATTACCCTAATATAATCCGTATATTTATATAGCATGTTGCCAGATTCTTCCAGATAGTGGATTAAATCAGCAGAGGATTGAATTGCTGCTGGCTCCAGGTCCTTGTGCATAAAAGTTTTACACTTAAGGTTAATATTGTGTCTGGGGTAGATCAGACCCATCGGCTGCTGCTTCATTGCATCAGGGAACAGAACAAACTGTGGGTTTATTTGAATGTAGCTTTGAGAGCAGCTGTAAAATACAACAACTGGACATTGGTGTGAGTCACTATGAAAGTGACAAGCTAAACGTCCTAACGTCCTCTGTGCTACAAAATGAAGACGCTCTTCTTGCTGCCAGAGCTTCCTGGTTGATTGTGTGCTGGGACTTGCTCCTCTTGTCACCTTCAGTGTCCCTCGTTCTGATGCTGTGAAGTTTCTCAGCTGGTAGCAGTTATCACATCACAGCAAATTAGGCTCAGACAACACCAACAATTGGTACGAAAAAGCAACCAAGAGAAAAGAATATCCTTCCATTCTCAATACATGACAGGGAACGAAAGGAAGAGGAGAAATAAGGAACCTACAGTATGTGTGATAGACAGTGATTACTTTGTGAGAACAAGGCGCTGAATTATTGATCCGTTGTGCTGTTAAAATCTTTGTTGAAGCTGCTGCTGCTGCTGCAGCAGCGATTTCTGACTCCTGAATCCACCCACCACTGTGTAGGAGAGAGCAACACAGGCCTGCTTCTACTCTGAGTGCTTGTTTTTCACGCTAGTCACAGAGAATTCTACGAAACAAGTGTAAACCCCTAAAAAGCAGTTTGTTTTTATTTCTTGAGGAGACAAACTGGGAGCAAGATGCAAAAGAGAGTCACTGAAGGACAAGAAAGCAGGGGGTGCATTAAAGGTGCTACAAAATAAAGAAAAAAGGTGGAAAAGAGGGAAAGGTCCACGTCCTGGAATCTGGACTTGTCATCATGAAAGCTTAAGTCTGAGAGAAGTTGGCAGGTTTATCCCACAGGTGGACAAATGAAGGAGTAATGTACACGTGCAGTACTGTAAGTCGTCGTAGCTCCTTCACACCTTCATGGTAAAATTGTGAAGCGTCTACTTGATAAGTAGTGAAATGCTTCGGCTGTGCACCAGCTTAAGTGTTTAATGTAATGTGCAGGCTGGTCCTCTGCTCTGCATCACCAGGACACTGCTATGTGTTATTGATGTCGTTTCTCTTTTTTTGTTAAAGGTCCTTTGACCTTTAACCTTTGATTACCAGGCTTCTTCATGTTCCAAAACGAAATGAGTATTTCTCTGCAACCACAAGGTCTGTCTGGATACTTTTAGTGTCAATATGAAGGAGACATCTGTGAAATTTGTTGGGATTTATAAAATGTGTTTATATCATTGGTGGATAAACTAAATCAACTTGACACACTTGACAAATTAAACAATTTTAGGTTCTCCAAAAAAATCCTTTCAGGATTCTTTTAAAATTATGCAACTAATTCTGGAGTAGAAGAAAAAGTTATTTTTTATTGTCATTATGACACACCCACGCACTACCTACTATAGTGCACGGGTGACTTACACAAGGACACACTTAATGCTCTGGTGGGCTTGAATCTGGAATCTGTTGCTTCACAAGCCAATGTGCTCTTACCTGAACTACCTGCCACCAAGCCAGAATATTATGGCCTTTAAACTGTCTTTATAGTCATCCATCCATCCATCCATTTTCATCCGCTTTTTTCGGGGCCAGGTTGCGGGGGCAGCAGTCTAAGCAGAGAGTTCCAGACTTCCTTCTCCCTGGACACTTCCTCCAGCTCTTCCGGTGGGACCCCAAGATGTTCCCAGGCCAGCCGAGAGACATAGTCTCTCCAGTGAGTCCTGGGTCTTCCTCTGGGCCTCCTACCGGTGGGACATGCCCGGAACACCTCCCCAGGGAGGCATCCAGGAGGCATCCGAACCAGATG
Source organism: Betta splendens (assembly GCF_900634795.4). NCBI lineage: Eukaryota > Metazoa > Chordata > Actinopteri > Anabantiformes > Osphronemidae > Betta > Betta splendens. The sequence continues at coordinate 863,466 of NC_040886.2, forward strand.
CCCGAGCCACCTCAACTGGCTCCTCTCGATGTCGAGGAGCAGCGACTCTACTCCGAGCTCCTCCCGGGTGACAGAGCTCCTCACCTTATCTCTAAGGGAGCGCGCAGCCACCCTATGGAGGAAGCTCATTTCAGCCGCTTGTATCCGTGACCTTGCCCTTTCGTTCATGACCCAAAGCTCATGACCATAGGTGAGGGTAGGAACGTAGATTGACTGGTAAATTGAAAGCTTTGTCTTTTGGCTTAGCTCCCTCTTCACCACGATGGACCGGTACACCGACCGCATTACTGCAGCCGCCGCACCGATCCGTCTGTCAAACTCACGCTTCTCTTCTCTCACTCGTGAACAAGACCCCAAGATACTTGAACTTCTCCACTTGGGGCAGGAACTCTCCTCTAACCTGGAGAGAGCAAACCACCACAGATTTGTAGGAACTTATTCTTATCCCAGCTGCTTCACACTCAATGAAGGTCCTGGACCGATAAAACCAACAGGACAACATCATCTGCAAAAAGCAGAGATGCTATTCTGTGGTCCCCAAACCAGACTCCCTCCGGTCCCTGGCTGCGCCTAGATATTCTGTCCATAAAAATAATGACCAGAACCGGTGACACAGGGCAGCCCTGCCGAAGTCCAACATGCACCGGGAACAGGTCTGACTTATTGCTGGCAATGCGAACCAAGCTCCTGCTCCAGTTGTACGGAGACCGAACATCCCTTGGCAAAGAGCCTTGGACTCCATACTCCCGGAGCACCCCCCACAGGATGTCACGAGGGACGCGGTCGAATGCCTTCTCCAGATCCACAAAAAACATGTAGACTGGTTGGGCAAACTCCCACAAACCCTCAAGCACCCTGCTGAGGGTATAAAGCTGGTCCAGCGTTCCACGACCAGGCCGAAAACCACATTGTTCCTCCTGTATCCGAGGTTCGACTATCGGCCGAATTCTCCTCTCCAGTACCCTGGCATAGACTTTCCCAGGGAGGCTGAAAAGTGTGATCCCCCTATATTTGGAACACACTCTCCTGTCCCCCTTTTTGTAAAGAGGGACAACCACCCGGTTGTCCAGTCTAGAGGAACTGTCCCCATCGTCCATGCAATGTTGCAGAGGCCTGTCACCCAAGACAGCCCCACAACATCCAGAGACTTGAGGTATTCAGGATGGATCTCATCCGCCCCTGCTGCCCTGCCACCGAGGAGCTTACAAACTACCTCGGTGACTAAACCTCGGTGACCTCAACCTGGGTGATGGGAAAGTCCACCTCTGAATCCCTTGCCTCTGCTTCCTCAGCAGAAGGCATGTTGAAGGGGTTGAGGAGATCCTCAAAGTAACCCTTCCACTGTCCAATAACATCCCCAGTTGAGGTCAACAGCTCCCCACCTCCACTGAAAACAGAGTTGGTATGCGTCAAACGGTTTGCCAGAATCTCTTTGAGGCCGAGTGATAGTCCTCCTCCATGGCCTCCCCGAACTCCTCCCAAATCACTTGGAAACACGGACGTAGCATTTATTAAAAGCTGCACTGATGTCTCTGCTAAAGTGTCTCTGCTAAAGAGACACGTGTATTTTATGGTGGTTGTATTTGATGTGATATGGTGTGATATGTATTTTATGGTGGTTCTTCAATTCAATCAAATTTAATTGTATTTATATAGCGCTAATTCACAACATTGTTATCTCAAGGCATTTTACAAGACCTTACACAACTAAACCCAACAAATCCCACATACAGCAAGCTTTTATTTGTAATTATTACAATTTGACAGCATCGGTGTAGAGGAAAAACTCCCCCTCGAGGAAGAAACGAGGAAGAAACAGCAGGAGCAGGGTGAATGTGGGCGATCATCTGCCTCGACCAGTTGGGGTGATGGCATAAAGACAGAGAACAGCAACAACATTATAACTTTGTCTCATATACCTACTTTGTTCACCACTTGAGTAGGTGGCTCAAAATAAAAATGATCCCAGTTTTCACAGCTCCTGTAAGCAACATGACTGTAAAATAATTTTGATAGGTCCTGCATGTTAGTACTTTATTTACTTTTGCATAAAGTGCAGTAGTGGAATTTTATTTATTTTGAAATACTTAATGTTATTATAGAAGCTGTGCTTGGTATAGGGGTTAGGGGTAGTATTTATTGAACCATGGAGCAATTTTTTGTTTGAGGTTGTGAATGTACAGTACCAGACTCTAAGACAGTAGGTGATGTGTCCAACTGGGCACTTCAGGTTCACAATTCATGTACTGTATTATTAAGCACCTTCTTGGTAGTTGTCTTACACTAATATGCTCACTTCCATTATTGTTAATGTAACTGATTGAGATCAAAATGATCCTTTATATCTGCTGGTTTGCACATTTATACTTGAGTTCCTACTTTGCCAAGTTAGGGCAAAGTATAATTGGACAGTAACCAAGTCTAAACCAAAATGTTTGCAGCCATTCTATCTACAGTATCTTGTGTTACAAGTGCCTACTTAAATTCTCATCATCCAAGTATTTACACACAGTAAACTCTAATATCACCCTAAAACATTTTTACATGTCTGAATGTTTTGATAAAATCTAAAGTTACTGTCAGAGGAATGTGCTGAAATTAAAATTAACCTTATTACAGTAGGTTCAGTATGTTGAGCAGTCAAGAGTCCTGACCTCCATAGTCACCTTGGACCAGTTTGTCATTGTTCTCTTGCCCTAAGGCCCAAATAGATGAATATTTGAATAGATGTTCAAATATGCCAGAGCATTAGCCATTATGTCCTGCGTCGATGTGGCAGCCCACATCACGTTACTGTGTGGATGTGTGAGGGCAACATGTAACCAATAATGTGTACATGGTTGTTGTCTTCCACTGGCTCGTCAACACTAAGTGCAAACCAGAATAAACAATCCTCTGAAGCTTTCCTGCTGCTCTTAGTTTTTATGTTTGTGGGTGGAAATATAAGTCAAGAAAACAAAATTATAACTATGACCTTTCATGGGCACACTTCACATCTACAATGCAATGGAGAGTAGCCAGTTAACCTAATCGCATGTCTTTGGACTGTGGGAGAAAGCCAGGGTACCCAGCGGGAACCCACACAGACACAGGAAGAACATGCAAACGCCACCCAGGCCTCCCCGGGAATCGAACCCATGCCCTTCATGCTGTGAGGCAGGACAGTGCTACCTAAATCTTGTTTCTCTCATTTGTTAATTCATTCCTGTGTCTCCTTTAGTTAAGTTAGTTGTTAGTTGCTAAGTTAGTTTAGTTTTCTGTGTCTGTACCTTGATGTGTGTGTTTATGTTTGTAGTTCTTGTCTTTACTTTATTAAATGATTTGTTTTGCACAGTTTTGTGGGTCATGCACTGCGTCTTAATCTTGGTTGTCTGTCTGGCCTTTGTTTTAACAGTTGAGCTGGACTAGTGCTTTTAGGAATTTGCGGTAAAGTGGTTATGTCAGTTTCTCAGCCTCTCGTGACCAAAAGATGTAGTTTTGAGTCTGTATACTCATTAGAACCTAAACTCCTTAAGAAGAAAGAGAGAGATATTGAGTCTCCTTTCTGAAATTGTAGCAACACAATCATTGCTGCTTGATCTTTCTATAAAACTGTTATTCCCCTGGTAATAAAAGCTATGAGTTCAGTTCTGTTAGGTTTAGGTTCCTTTTGGTTCCTAACCATAACCATCTACAGTCAGATTTATGCCACACAGTCCCGGTTCTTGGTGAAGGTTCAACTACATTAGTTTGCTAAAATAACATTCACCCAGTCTGTAGTGATCAAGTCATCCTCTTAAATCAATGGCAAAGCTTTTTACCCAGTACCAAGTGATCAAACATCCCTGCCGTGTCCTGCTTTTTAATCAGACCGTTTATAAAGAAATTGACATAATGTCAATATCTGAGGACCAAAGCTCACTGATGTCAATATTAAAATGTTTGCAATTATGAAAATGAAGAAAATTCAATATATATTTTTTAATAATGTTCTAATGCTGTGTGCAGTGGCTAATGATTGCAGGAATTATGGAACATAAATAGGTCACGGCCTGTTATTAACGAAGAGTATGACATTATGTGACGCGACTTGACAACAGATGCTGGCTTTGTGATGCAGTTACCAGTTTTTGTTAGATTAGTAATTGTGGGTATATGACAGATTAAAAAGATCTCCACTCTTGCTGTGATCTCCCCAACAATTCAGTCAACTTGCAACAAAAGAGAGACTTCAGAAGGAGTGACGGAGTGATCAGTATTAGCTGGGACAGGGAGAGTTGGCTGTCGAGGACCAGGGTTGGCCAACCTTGCCAAAGAAGATATACATGTATCTCTTTGTAATGAGCAGGGGACCCAAAACCCCAGGTCAGGGTTACTGCTAGGGAGGACCTGAAAATAAAAGGGGAATTAAGTCATCAGTTGTCATCAACACCACTTTTAAAACCATGCACCATGACCAACTGGAAAACTGGAAAGATAGTATGAGGAGGTTGAGCTGATCGAGCTGAACCGTAATTTGAAATGTGAATAGGCAGCATGATTTTCCCAGCAGCCAGGTTGACAGTAATTCCAAAATGTGTTAACGTAAAGCTCAAAAGACAATTCTGTTGTGTGTTATGTTGTTGCGAACTCCCCCCGTACGTTTCAGAACCGTCGGGGCTTGACAGGGACCGTTCCCTGTCAAGCCAGAGGAGGAGATGCAGTGGAGTCGGAGGACGGAAACAACGCCTGCTCTGAGCGGGGAGCTATGCCTCTCACGGAGCTTGGCGGAAATATACGGTCTCACTGAGCTGGGGATTATGGCACTGCGGCTTCCGTGCACTTAGCACTACGCTGCGACTCCGTCTCTAATGAACCTTTACGCTCACCTGCCCGCATCTGCTGACCAGGTTGCAGCGAAACAGGGAAAAGGAAAGACCCCAAATGCACGACCCAACACAGAAAATAAAGTTTAACATAAAATAATTTATTAATTAAGAACATAAACTCAGTGCAAGGCAGGACTAAAGTTCAAACAAAACGTGAGAACTAAAAATTTAACTAAAACTAACTACTATAATAAATCTAAATGCTCCATTCACTAACAGGGACACAATCCTAAACATGAAACACAAGACATTGACTCTAGACAATTAAACAATCCTACAGATCAAAACTAAAATATGCTCCGTTCCTAACGGGCAAAATCCTAAACATGAAACATAAGACAAACCTTCACAGATGACCAAAAGGACAGGCCATCAAAAGAAACCAAAACTCCACTTCTTCAAAACTCCTCTCTTACACAGGTAACGTAACTTGACGTAGCTTTCGGGCTTACGACCGTGTTTACGGCTTAACACACCAGTAATGGGTGAACAAAAAGGCATTACTTAAATACAACCTAAAGCAGGTGGGTATTATCAACTCATTACAGCAGCAAATAAACTCAGGAGATGACCCACATAAAACACAGGAGTGCCCCTAGCGGCGCAAAGGCTGAATTCCATATGTGTTGCCTTTTAATGGGTCAGACAAACAGGGAGAGAGATGAGAGAGAGCCTGGATCGACTCTGGTTGACTCTATATAATCTCCAGGTGAGTGATTGGTCAAGAGGGGTGACTGTTAAACTTATATGGATAATGTCACTAAAAGGAGAGTTCAAGAGAGTAACTAAAGCTTAATATATTCAGTTTTGTTTGATTTGTTCATGAAAGATTGAACTAGACAACATCAGGTCTAGTGTGGTTGAGTAAACTGACTCTTCTCTTAATTACAAAAAATTGCATGTATTACATTTAATTTTTGCGGTTTGTTGTGAGTTGTTATGATTGTACTCTGGACTACAACACAAATGAAATGCTGTTGCTGGAAGCACAGCAGACTGGTAGTCAATGGCAGAACCACATAGATTAAATTGAAACATGGTTTTAGCCTTCAACTGAGTTGCAACTGGAACAAAAGGGAGAGATACAAGTAAAATATGGTGTTATGGATCTTGGGTAACAGGATCATAGCTGAGACAAACCAGTGTTCCCTAAGATGTGTCACGCCTATGTGAGTCATGAAGTCTACAGTAAGAATCTGCAGAATCACAGGTATGACACCAAACTACCTGACATGTTAAATAAACACCACTGTCACTAATGGTCAGAGAGAGGGCAGTTTTTTCAGGATGTGGCTGGATATTCAGTCTCTAATGACAACCACAAGCTGATCTGTTCAAAATGAGTAGCAACAACTACTTTGTTTTGAAGTAGTTTTGAAAGTACTGTAAAAGTGGTTTGGAGCTGAGGTGTAGAACCAATGCATATAAAAAAACAGTATCAATAATATAACAGTATCAAGTAGGGTGCATGAGATCAGCTTACTAATGTAGTTAGTTAATTCACAACCAGACCGTGTCAAAAACATGCTGCAGTGACAATCTAGCAGAGGACAAGTAGATGGGGTGGCGTATTTAAGCAGAGGGGAAGGCACAGGTAAGTGGAATAAATCAATCAACCAGTACAGGTTGTAGGTGGCAGAGGGAAGATCAGCGAGGAGGTGTGGCCAGAGTCCAGAGCAGGAACAGAGGGTGTGTGTGTGTGAGTATGAGAGGGAACAGGCATCGCCGGTCGACAGACCATGACAGTGTCGGTTGATGTGTAGGAACAGTCAGAAAGCTACAAAAATAAACAAAAATGATTATTTACAGTGAGGTGTGCTTTTGTAACATTGGGGTATGGCCAGTAACTATGGTTTAGGAGACACATCATTGTTTTTTCGTCAGTTTCTCCACTGTGGCAGGTCTTAGACAATATATTTTTTTGACATTATTTCTTGCGCTTTGGAATACAGCCACTCACAGGGTTTTGCTACCGCTAAATGGGGATAGACATATTTCTGTTTCTCCCAGTGTTGGAGCCCGCTGCAAAATCCGAACCGCTTCCTGATGAGTCACATGGTACAGTTGGGCCGCGAGGCTTTGCATTTCAGCCCCGCCCCTAAATGAAGTGAGCCTCTGTAGGTGCATGGTGGAAACACCGCCTCCTCTACTCGGTACACGCTTCGTAGCCTCGATGCGGAACGTCACATCACTATCAAGAACTATTTGAGAGGAAATAAGAACAGACAAATGAGATACCAGCTTTAATCATGACATTGATCTCTATATATATAAAGGATGGTGGCGCTGTACTGCTTTGCCACATTTCTGTAAAAAACATCTAATTCAAGTGTTTAGTGAAGCAGGTGCTCAGTGACGCTATTTGGATGCCTTTACATTTGAGGTGTCACTAAATGTCTGCATCAGCAGCCACAGAATCATTTACACGTGAGAACAGCAGAAGCAGCAAGCAAAGCTTACAACACACCATAAAATAAAGCTGGACTGGATCAATATGAAGATGAACCCAGAGAATTAGAGGCTCCTTTTTTTCTAAAATAATTTAAATTCTGGGTGTTTATGTCCAAAATTATTTTCATTAAGAGGACACGATTTTAAAATCCTAAGTGGATTCTAGCCTTTTACTTCAACAACAACACAGCTACCATGTCCATGGATTCACATGCGTCCTTGAAGGCCCCTTCTCCATCGCAGAAATGAGGTTGGAGGTCTTGTTGCACTTTCTAGCGTGTGTGTGTGTGTGTGTGTGCGTGCGTGCGTGCGTGCGTGTGTGTGTGTGTGTGTGTGTGTGTGTCAGTGTATTGAAGTTGGACAGAGAATGCAATTTGTTCAGTCAGAGCACTGGTAGTGTTGATAAGCTGGTCACACAACCTGCTGTCTGCCACCAGATCCATGTCTCTGTCCGCTGATTGTGTAGGTCCAGCATCAGCTTCGATCATCTGAGCCTGAATTGGAGCATGGGCAGCGTTGCTGATGCAGGACTCTGGAGATAACCACCTCCATGTTAGTTTGAATGACAGAAGCCTGGCTGGAACTGGATTTGACCAGTGTAATCTTTATCGCCTCCACATATGCAGGCTAATAAAAACAATGTTAACTGTTTGCTTAAGCTCTGTTGGACACAAATTCATTGTGCACGTTGAGCTTTTCAGATCCTTCTTTTCAGATGCGTCTCAAGTTACATGTCAGTTGCAAATTTTACTTGCGTTTCTTCTGCTGCTCCTTTAAATGATTAAGAATGATTAAGATTAATAATAATAATAATAATAATAATAATAATAATAATAATAATAATAATAATAATAATAATAATGCAATGTGAAGAGAAAGGTTTGGACAAACTAATTCGCAAACTGTAAAAACGTCTAAAACTGCTACAGATGCTATGTTGCCAATGTATGTATTGGATGTACCGTAGCACATGCAAACTCCCATCAACCAAGTCAACTGTCCTTTCTTAAGGAAAAAACATTATTTGGAGATCTGTCAGTATGGTGACATATTTACATAAGTACAAACACCAACATGTAATAGTGAGTGTTTGCTTGTCAGCAGGTGAAATCCTTTGTTTCCCTAAATGAACATGTTAAATGTTTGTGCTACATGCACTGATGCAACATTTCCAGGATTAAACTTTCAGTGTTTTGTAATATCAGACATGGAAAGGAATAATAATCTATTTATTGCAAAAATTTACATGTTAATTTACTCATTGTCATATTGACCTGTCAATATGACAGTAATATTTACTGTACATACTTTGTGTTTAGAGCCATGTAAGCCCAATATTTTATAATACATTTGCTTGTAAGGAAATTGTTGAACATCAGGTCTCTGCTGAAAGAAACGGCACAGACATTTCACACATTCAAAATGAAACAGGTCATTCATCAATAACGTCTGGTGTCTTTTATGGGATCATAAGCTGAGAAAGATTGATGATTCAAACTGTATCAGAGCACCACCTCTGCTCTGCTGTGGTTTCAGTATTTGGCTCTGTATGCACCATTTATCTGATTTAAGGCAGCTTGCTCTAGGTCAGACAGGTCAAGCAGCGTTGTCCAGCTGGCGGCTTTATGCTCATGTTATTTAGAACAGGTTGAATAGTTTCAAAGAGCAAAAAGTGCAAATGTAACTTAGATTAAGCATTTCCATAGCAAAATGCACAGCCAAATCCATCCATCCACCCGTCTTCTACCGCTTAATCCTGTATGTGGGGTCGCAGGGTGCTGGAGCCTATCGCAGCTGTCTATGGGCGAGAGGCAGGGTGCACCCTGGACAGGTCACCAGCCCATCGCAGGGCAACACACAGACAGACAACCATTCACACACACACTCACACCTATGGGCAATGTAGAGTGACCAAGAAAGAAAGAAAAAGAAAGTGTGTGTGCCTAAATGCTAAACATTTACAATATAGCAGCTGCTGCTGCAACGATGCCAAACGCTGATTAAGCCGCTGACGTCAAAAAGTTGACTACGTCCAAAAGTTGACTACGGCAAAACGATGAAAACGATGATAACGAGAAAACGTGGACAAAGATTAAAAACTTTGGCAAAAGATGGTGATTAAAAAGACGATGATTAAAAAAATGACCACGGTCATACTAAGACAAGATTAAAAATATGACAATGATTTAAAAAGTTGACCAAGGTAAAAAGATGTCAAAGATTAAAAAGTTTACCAAGGTGCATTGTTGACAATCATAAATAAGCTGACTAGCTTTTTGATTTGAAGAAAGTATTTGTAAATAATAATGTACTCAACTGTGTAATCATTTAATAACTAGTAAAATTTACCAGTCAGAAACAAAAATCTTGCCATTTAAGGTAATAAATTACATTAGTGCCTTTATTTCGAAAGGATTTAGAGGTCGTGTGTGAGTGATTACTAAACTATAAAATTGTCATTAGATAGTAATAATTTATCATTCAATAGCAAGAATAGGCATATTAAAGCAAAAGATTTAGATTAAGCCCTTTCAGAATAAAAGCACCCTAATAAGTGTGAGTGGTTATATACTGAACTCTAAAATAGTCTCATTAACGATTGGTAAGTATTCAGAACCAGAAAATTTCGAATCAATCTTGCCATTTAAAGGTAATAAATTGTAATTGGTGCTTTTATTTTGAAAGGATTTTGTCAGGTTATGGCAGAGATCGGACCCACTTGCACAGCGACCAGACGACAGACGGATGGTACAATCCAAGGGTTTAATGCAGTTCTCGTAGTTACAGACGGTCCAGATCATGCACGGCAAAAACACGGGATAGAAGTACAGGAGGAGCGGGCGTGATCGGTATCAATAACGGTCGTGGGTCAAAAAACAGAGGGCTCAGATTTCCAGACTTGAATCGGCAGGCTAAGACAGTTCCAGTAAACAGGCAGAGTTCGGCAACATAGACAACGAGTTTACAGTCCCGGTCAGGATCAGACGAGAAGCGGTGGTCAGGAACACGGAAACAGGTCGGCAACGGGGTAAGCTGAACGAGAGAATGCTGGAAAGTGAAGTCATGGATTCAACGATCTGGTGGTTTGCTTGGGTGAATACTGGTGCTTAAATACTGAGGACTGATTACTAAATGACGGGCAGGTGCGAGTAATGACAACCGGAACATGAAGCGAGAAATAACTAGATGGAAACAGAAACCGAAGGTACTACAAAATAAAACAGGAAACCGAAACATGGCGAGTGAAACCAGAGTCCTTTTGAATAAAACAAAAACCCAGATTGTGACAGATTTAGAGGAAATGTGTGGGGGGAATAGCGTAACTGTCAATTAGTCTTTAAATAATCATAATTAACCATTCAAGTGCAGTTAAAGCTAATAAATTGCATTGGTGCTTTTATTTTGAAAGGACGTAGAGGAAGCATGTGTGGGTAATTATTAAACTGTTAATCTATCTTTAAATAGTCATAATTACCCATCTAAAAGCAGAAATATTGCATTTATAGCTAATTATTTGGCTTGGTGCTTTTATTTTGAAAGGATTTAGAGGAAGTGTGTGCTTAATTACTACACAATCCAATAGTGTAGTTGACTAATCAGTAATAAGCATAGAACTGCTCTGTACACTGAGCATCAGCAGTTTGACCTGTCAGTCAAATCTGCAGCTGCGCCGTCGCCATGGAGACGAAAGGCGGGAAAATCAGGCTCACTCTGCTCTGTGAAAGCAGACTTTCACCCTTGATAAATAGGCTTATTCCAGCAAAACCATAATAGTTATTACAAAAATATTTTCATTTCATTAATCCCAAGGCTTCCCTGAACATGTGGAGTTAATTTTATTTTTGAGGACAAAAGATTGTAGCCACAGTCGCAATTTCAAAATATGTCTCCTCCTGTGTTTTTCTCCAGACATCTGCTGAAAATTATCATTAGAGTCAATGGGAGAAATTCAGGATCTCTCTGCGCTTTGAGGTCGATAGCGACTAAAGTATAGGTCTGAGGGTATAGCCAAACACATCATTAGAAAGAAGAGTAAGTATGACTACGATTTAGTGAAATAATTACATTAAAAGAGTAAAAACTGTGGCTGTAGTGACGAGTTAAAGACAGAGGTTCTGTCTTTAAAAAGCGCACCTTCTCACTGTAGCTGTGACATCACGCACTCTAGCAGAGCCAATACACACTAATGGAAAAGCTGAAAATTTAACAAAAACCACACGATATTTAAACGCTCACAAGTTGAAAAGTATAGGATATACGAGGACGCTGATTGACACTGAAAAAGTTGAAAGATGATAGACACTTTTGAAGTTGAAATGACGTTTCTACGCCAAAGTAAGACGATGATAGACGCTGATGAAAAGAGGGAAAACGATGCGATGCACCCCCGAACAGACAGGTGTCACAACACCAAACTCGTACTTTTTTCCAGCTACTTCTTCTTTTAATTTGTTTCCACTTCCGTTTCTAGTCTCACCATGCTTTGTGCTCACTTGGCATCCAGTCATGTCACTTCACCAGCTGCTCACCCACACAAGTTCCCGCTTTCTCTCTCTATCTCATGTCATCAACATGCTCACCTTTGAATATATTGAATATTTGAAAATATGTTAAACGTAATTGTACCCTCAAAACAAAAATATTGTATAAAATATAAACTATTTCTAGGTCGCAACACCACCCCCCCCCCAAAAAAATTTACAAACCAATATAACCAATTCAATAACAATGTTTCACAAACCGATACCTTGGTGAAAGGTAAGTAAACTGATATAGTACGTGTCTTTCAGAAACATCTCACATTAAAGAGTGGTTAAACCAGTGTCTCTCAATACTGCTTTTCCTCAGAAAGTCTCTCATGGTAGCAATACGAGACTAAAAGTCCACAGTCCATTAGTATTGCAGGGTGAATAGTTGGTATGCTTCTTGCATAGCCTCTCTCTTTTCCGCATAACCTGCTTGTGACTGCTGCCTTTCTTGTTGTAGGCATGAACCACTTTATTGAGATGTTCTTTCCATCTAGATTTTCTAAACTCTTCTTGTGTGCGTAACATACCTAACAGTGTCCTATTGAAGCATTCCTCCTTTGAGTGCGGGTGATAGAGAGCGACATGTGAATGGTGAATGCCACAGCAGTCCTGGAGTTTGCGAAACAGTTTGTTTTCAAACCCTTTCCTCTGATTATGATGTATCCTGAGGGGGAACCCAAATCGCATGATGAAGTCATCAAAGAGCTTTCTGGCTGCAGTCTTCCCGGATTTATTCTTTGTTGCATATGCCTGTGCATATTTTGTAAAGTGGTCCACAACCACAAGGATATATTCTTCTATTCTTTACACTTGTCTAAGTGTAGGTAGTCAGTAAGTGAGAGTAAGTGTAAGTGTCCCATTTATTCATGCCAGTTTTTGTAGATGATGTGTTTCAGGGATTCAGGAACAACCAGTTGTTTTCTTGTGGCTGTCTCTCTTAGGATACTGTCCTTCCCCATCTGCAGATGACACCATTCCCTAAATATGTGTTACACAGCTTTATTCTCTGCCATCTTGTTTTTGTGTTCTAAGGAGAGATGTGTCCTTTTCAAGGTCAGAGCTCTGTTTATAGCAACGTCTGCACTATGAGCTGCTCTGATGACTTCTGGTGACAAAGGCTGGATTGGCTCTGACACATTAACCCTCTGGTATTAGAGGTGACAGCAGAGATCCAGGTGACTTCTCCCTAGAGCTGTAGTGATGCATTCAGACACTGGTGCAGGTTTGTACCAGGTAAGACTCTCCTCTGAAGCATCCACAAGGAGAATAAAGGGCTTTTTCTAGGTCTGGATATGCCATTACTGGTGGATTAGTCAACTGATCCACAATCTGGTCCAGTATCTCCTGGTGACTTTCTGTCCACTGGACAGGGTGGGATGGTGGCACCTGGGTGGACCCACCCTTTTTCCTTTGACCCCGTTTCACCTCAGGCTTTGCTAGCGGTTCATAAAGGGGCGTAGCTGTCCAGGAAAAGTTCTGTATATAGCCTACCAACCTACCGGTGGATCCCAGGGCACTGCTTTTTGCATTGTCAGCTGCGCAGGTAGCTGACAATTACCTTGATCAACCCTTTCCATCAGTGTGTCACATTTGTGCGTCTCTGTGCTTGTCTTTAATGTTGGATTTGTGTATCCAGCTCTCTTGACTTGAATTGACTTGTCTTTTCGTCGTTTTCCTCACCAATTGCTGCAACTCGAATCATCTTTGCTTTTGATGTGGCTGATAACTTGCTCTTTCTGTCCATTTCCAGATTGTATGCAGCTGTCATTTTTTTCCAATAGGACCTCATCTTTAACTTTTGATTCTTGTAGGTATAGTTTGATTTGGATGAACTGATTTTGAATTAGCTCAGGCAGACTCTCTAAAGACAATTTGTTGTCATAGGTCCACAGCTCGCAGGAAAAACTGGATGGGAGTTTATCTTGGCTCTTGAACAGCACGAGTGAGAGAGTGGTACAGTGCTGTAGCATCATTTTCAATGTGATGTGTCCATAGTATGTGCTTGAGGGCATGCAGTGTCAAATCAGCTCTGCTTTCAAAATAACTCTTTAGTTTTCTTCCCGGAGCTATTGGCTGTATTACAGCTTCAACCACTTCCTCTTCATCATATCCCTTTTGAGTGTCCTTTTTATTTGTCTTTCCAAACTGTTATAGGCTAATTTATCCCGTGGTGTGGTTGTCCAATTTGTCCAATTATTACACATACCTGATTCAAATCGTGTCGACAGACAAAATCAGTAAAACTGATTTTCAATGGGAGCTGACCAAAACGACCTTTGGTAGTATGAAAGAATGAAGGGACACTCAGATTCCTCCATATTATCTATGCAGAGAAATTTCATTCGTTCCTTTGCAAAAGTCTTCTGCACATCTCAAGATTTTTTGCCTCCGGCTCACAGACTACAACTAGTGCTTCCTGGTTTTGAAACTACTGTACCCTGCAACACACAGCCAAGAGCCAGTTGTATCATGGAAGCTTATTTCAGCCGCTTGTATCCGTGACCTTGCCCTTTCGGTCATGACCCAAAGCTCGTGGCCATAGGTGAGGGTAGAAACGTAGATTGACCGGTAAATTGAGAGCTTTGCCTTTTGGCTCAGCTCCCTCTACACCACGATGGACGGGTACACCGACCACATTACTGCAGCTGCCGCACCGATCCATCTGTCAATCTCACGCTCCTTCCTTCCCTCACTTGTGAACAAGAGCCCAAGATACTTGAACTCCTCCACTCTCCTCCAACTTGGACAGAGAAAACCACCTTTTTCTGGTCGAGAACCATGCCCTCAGATTTAGAGGAACTGATTCTCATCCCAGCCGCTTCACACTCAGCTGTAAACCGCACCAGCGCACGCTGAAGGTCCTGGCCCGATAAAACCAACAGGACAACATCATCTGCAAAAAGCAGAGATGCTATTCTGTGGTTCCCAAACCAGATCCCCTCCGGCCCCTGGCTGCGCCTAGAAATTCTGTCCATATTAATAATGAACAAAACCGGTGACAGAGGGCAGTCCTGCTGAAGTCCAACATGCACCGGGAACAGGTCCGACTTACTGCTGGCAATGCGAACCAAGCTCCTGCTCCGGTTGTACGGAGACCGAACATACCTTAGCAAAGAGCCTTGGACTTCATACTCCTGGAGTACCCCCCACAGGATGCCACGAGGGGCGCGGTCGAATGCCTTCTCCAGGTCAACAAAACACATGTAGACTGGTTGGGCAAACTCCCACAAACCCTCAAGCACCCTGCTGAGGGTATAAAGCTGGTCCAGCGTTCCACGACCAGGGCGAAAATCACATTGTTCCTCCTGTATCCTAGGTTCAACTATCGGCCGAATTCTCCTCTCCAGTACCCTGGCATAGATATTCCCAGGGAGGCTGAAAAGTGTGATCTCTCTATAGTTGTAACACACTCTCTTGTCCCCCTTTTTGTGAAGAGGGACAACCACCCCAGTTGTCCAATCCAGGGGAACTGTCCCCCTCGTCCACACGATGTTGCAGAGGCATGTCACCCAAAACAGCCCCACAATATCCAGAGACTTGAGGTACTCAGGACGGATCTCATCCACCCCCGCTGCCCTGCCACCGAGGAGCTTACAAACTACCTCGGTGACCTCAACCTGGGTGATGGGCAAGTCCACCTTTGAGTCCCCTGCTTCTGCAAGGCATGTCCAAGGGGTTAAGGAGATCCTCAAAGTACTCCTTCCACCGTCCAATAACATCCCCAGTTGAGGTCAACAGCTCCCCACCTCCACTGAAAACAAAGTGGGTAAAGAACTGCTTCCCCCTCCTGAGGCGCCGAACAGTTTGCCAGAATCTCTTTGAGGCCGAGCAATAGTCCTCCTCCATGGCCTCCTCGAACTCCTCCCAGGCTCGATTTTTTGCCTCCGCAACGGCACGGGCTGCAGAACGCTCGGCCTGCCGGTACCTATCAGCTGCATCAGGAGTCCCACAGGTCAACCAGACCTGGTAGGACTCCTTCTTCAGCTTGTTGCTTACCTCCGGCGTCCACCACTGGGTTTGGGGATTACCACCACGACATTCACCGGAGACCCTGCATCCACAGCTCTGAACAGCCGCGTTGACAATGGAGGCGGAGAACATGGTCCACTCGGACTCTATGTCTCCAACCTCCCTCGGAATCTGTTTGAAGCTCTCCCGGATGTAAAAGTTAAAGGTCCGTCTGACAGAAGATTCAGCCAGACATTCCCAAAAGACCCTCACCCACTGGCCCCTGAGACGGTCCAGCATATAACTGCAGGGTGTAAGATGCTGGCAAGGAAAGCATACATGGAACCCCATAACCAAGTGGCTGGCATAGTATACAGGAACATCTGCGCGGAGTATTCAAATCCCCGTTAGGGCGAATAAGCATCCAGTTTGGGTCCTTGGGCAAGACCCTTCAAGCTACTGCCTACCTCATAATGATGAGAGACAATGAACCACATGAGATACCGGCTCAGACGTCGCCCGGTCTAACAAGGTCAACAACACAAATGCTACGGCAAGGGGGAGCCAGGTTGCCAGGTCAGAGGGGGAGGTTTCACCATCTCTCCAACCAGAAATTGGGTACGAAGCCCCAATGAGCACAGATACGCTGAGCGAGGCAGCGACTGAAAGATAAGATCATGGCGAGATTGAAAAGGCAACCCCGAAGCCAACCAACGAAGCTAAGTGAAGTACCATCAGAAAGTCTCATGGAGCATTATATACAAATTTACAGCACAGTGCATTATGGGTAGTGGTAATTATCAATGAATACATTTGCTTTAGGCCTATACCTTTTAAACTGTTAAAACGTTCTACTTCATGTCTAATTAATAATTTCAGTGCTGTAAAGCAATTACAGCAGTATTTATTTTACCAGATGAAGCTCTCTGGCTTTGTTCTCTTTGAGCTCTAATATCCTGTGGCTTAATGGCGTAAATCCTCGCCTCTGCCTTAGGAGACCCAGGGTCAATTTCCATATGTGGCACATTAATTTCTTATATAACTAAATGGATTTTCTTCAGATAAACTGATTTATGTATTTAATCTTTCAATCACTTTCAGCTATATTTTAAATCTTTATTTTAAATTGTTTGTTCCTTAGTATGTATTGTACTGCCAGAGTGTGTGACATGACCAGCTATTGTGGCTGGTGAGTGGTTATGGTGCATTTAGCAGTATTTTTAATGTTTGAAATACATTTAGCTATGTTTAAATGTTAAGTACTTCTTGACAAAGTTTCAGCCTTTAGTATGTATCATACAAACAGTATACTGCAGTATACTCTTGATATGAGTTATCAAAAGTAATCTATAAACATCTGCACCCTAACCCTACAGGTATATTAACGGCCTGTATGAATTACACTAATAGTTTACTTGTTCAGTACAGTATAGTAGCCTAGAAGTACATAATTAGTATCCACAAGTTTATTTAAAGTAAAAAAAAGTCACTATTTTTGTGTTTAAAGCTTATTTTTCAGACATGTATTTGATACAATATACTTCAACTCAACTGAACTGAGACTCACAAAACTGGCAGTTATTGTGGCTGATTGGTTAAGGTGCCTCACCTCGAAGGCTGGAGTCCAGCTTCAGTTCTCGATTAAAACAAAACCAAACATCTGATATCAAATTGTTTATGTGAAATTTTTAAGTATATGTGCATGTTTAGTTCTTAAATTTTAAACTATTTTTGTTTCTGTTGTGTACTGTTAGTTCTGTTTAAAAAACAGATTTTTACATTTATTCAGCTATGCATTCAATTCCAATTACTTTGAGCTGTGTGTTTAATGTTTTGGCTACTTTCAGTAATTCTTCAGCAGTACGTTCAGCATTACAGCATTAAAATGGCACATAATACTCACTTTTCATTTTCACCTTTTCAATTTTGCAATTTCAGCAACTCTTTTTCAACATTTCTCAATTTGAAGTTCAACTGCTTCAGATGACAACTCCCAATTCTCTTCATATCCATTCATCTATGCTTTAAATGATTCAGCTACTTTCAGCTATGTTTGAAAAACTTCAGCAATTATTGAGCAATACATTCAGCATGAAAGCATTCACCGTGCATTCTCTTCTGGAAATGCTTTTTCTAGTTCAGACTTCAAACTTGTGGTTCTGGTGTCATGCATGAGGTCTACTCTCACTCTCTGCTGGAGCCTTCCTCGGCTGCCACTGGATGAGAGGCTGGCTTCACACATCACAGGGAAAGGGGCTGTAAGATTTTGTGTCCACACACACTTGGAACGGGAGCTTCATGAATGTTTAATGACTTTGAAATAAATCACAACCATCACTTTAAACATCCCACACCTTATGCACAAAAATACAATCCTAATCAGTCTATTCTTTCCTCAACATTTGATTCCTTCCTTTCTCTTCTCTTCCTGTATGTAATGTAAAGCAATGTGAATGTAAATAGCGTTTGATGGTGAAGATAGCTCATCAGTCCCAGAAGGCCTTTGTTTCTCAGCAGTGTTCATGCGTTTTCATATCACTTCACACAGTTTCTATCAACGTTGCAGCATTTTAAAAATTGAGATGCTGAACTCTTCATCATGGATTTACATATACATTAAAACCAACAACAACATCACACGAGGCTCAAAAGAAGCTCATTCATCCAAAAGCTGCAACAAGTCTCACTAAGAAACAAACACTGTGACTCATTCACACAAAAAATACCAAATATTGACAGGCTTTATTACAATTGATCTGTTATAGTTTTCAGATTGCGTGCACATTATTGCAATAATTAAATGATTTTATATTATAATTATTGTATTGTAACAGAATGACTCAGCAATGCAATGCAATGCCTCTATTTTATTTGTATTTGCAAATGACGAGTTTGCAAATTATCAGGTGCCATTCACACAATGTTTTAGTTTTTGGTCTGTCGCCTGTCTTCTCTATGTTATTTAGTTTATAATATAATACTATGATGGGGGAGCATCTGATTCTGTGCAGATGGAAAAATCCAAGTACCACCTTGTAGAGATTGTTATTGAAGGTGATCCCTAACCAGATAAGCATCTGAAAGCAGGAATGTATGAACCAAGGTCAGGGTGCATGGGGTGGCTGGCACTTGTGGCTTGAAGGTTCACCTAATGGGTGGTCAGGTGCCACTCAAGCTCAAATGGGCTACAAGGTTCTGAGCTCTGACAATAGAGCCACCAGCAGCCTGAGTAACCAGGACTGTATCAGACAGGGTCTAGTAACTCAGAACAGGGGCATAGTGCAGCCCGTAGCCTTGGTCTGTTTGCGGGAGCAGGAAGCCAATTAGGAAGTGGCTGTCCAGACCACCTCTGCCAGGGTAGGTGCTTGAGATAAAAACCCATAGGAGCAGTAGTGTCCTACAGGACACTGACATTTTTAATTTTCATTCTGTTTACTGCACTAAATTCTTCACTTTCTTTCTGTTGTATGATTTTAATAAACAATTTTTAATATTAAGCAACTGTTCTCTATCTCTAGAGAACTCTATTACCTTAAAAAAAACTTTAAACTGAAAAGCTGCCCCCACCTCCAGCCCATATTGTCTTAAACATCATGTTTTCTGCCAAACCTACCCAAAAAGACAAGTGCTAACCAATCATTACAGGTGTGGCTGGTGTGAAAAAAGAGGCAGGAAATCCTGAAGTCAAGTTAGCACCTACCTGTAAGATTCTCTTTTTGGTGCATTGTAGCTTTAATTCCCTTCTTTATGGGTCTTTAAAGGCAAAATGTGTTGGCGGTTACAGTTCTGTCTCTGTCCTGGCAGACGAACAGTCATGGTGTGTGTGGGTGAGAGGTCAGGAAAAAACTGGGAAGAAAAGGGGGTGGTGGGAGAAAAAGAGACAGAATCAAGGTCAGATCAGACGTTTAGCAGTTTGGGGAATTAAAAAGAAAATCAGGTTGAAAAATATTTAGTTAGAAATGTGGCTTCTGATTCATTATATTTTTTGTCTGACACTTTTCAAAGCACTGCACATGTACTAAACTAAAATATAGTTGACTATGATCAAATAACTTCTCCTACTGACAATCGATTATATTAATTTTTAATAAATTTTAACTTTCATCCAATTTCTATCATCCGTCTTAGATAATCTTTCTACTTTAAGCTTATGAGGCGTATAAGACATTTCTTCAGTTTCAAAAAAGGTTGATTTATTATTGCTGTGTCCTACCTTCTTAAAGCATAATTCAAGCTCGTTCAATTTGACAAACTTTTAAAGGTCCATGCGCATGGAAAATTCCCTTTTTGGACATTCTGGTACGTTTATTTGACTCCTGTGTCACGTTAAGACACTCTTGGTGTGTTAGAAGTACGCCCCATACTTATTTCACATTTTTGAGAGTTTATCCAATCCGGTTCAAGAACCATCGTTTCAAATTTGGCGGACTGGATACGTCTGCATTTGCGCAGACCAATCACAGAACCAGCTTCGCCCCCCCCCCAGACAAACCTGGACCCCTAAATGTACCTGAAACAGTACATTTCAGTCACTCATTTCAGTCACAGACAAAAGAAGAAGAAGTCACTCACTGCACTCTAGCATAGTAGGTGGTGGTAATGCACCTTTCAGTTGGTTGCCACCCGCCATTTAAAAGACAAAAGAAGAAGAAGTCACTCACTGTGACACGAACTGACATGAGGCCAGAAAGTGCTCCGTTGTTGGTCGTTCCAACCAGCATCGCAGCCTGTTCATTTTACCGGCGGAGCAAGAAAGAAGAACTTTATGGATTAATTTTATTGTAAACGGACCAGTGCCGGGCACAACTGACTAAATGCTTCCTTGTGTGTGGACACCATTTCACCTCTGACTGCTTTGAAAACGAGGGTATATTTATTACTGGGCTTGAGGTTAAAGAAGGGCTCTGTTCCTACAAGATGTGATCCACTTGCTGCTTCCCCAAACGTAAGTACATGCCTGATACTTATTGGATGTATGTACTCCAGAGGTTTCTTTGTTTATAATCTCGATTGTGTGTGTGTAAGGAATGCTTATTGCTAGAACAGTTGAATCTAACAGCTACAGCGACAGAGAGAGACAGTGTTGCAAGGTGCTGCGACGCAATTTAGATGAGTCCAAGCCTCTCCAGCATTTGTCCGGTTCGAATCGTGTGATATATGGTACTGAGGTCATTCACTCAGCTCACTTTATAGCTGCTAGCTCCATGTCAAACTATTTTTTATGAGGGAAAACAGACAAATGTTTTGTAATATTTGAACTTTTATTGAGTTATTGCCAGGAAAACAATAGTTGTAACAAAGCAACAATTTAGGTATTTCACAGGTGGTCAAAGTCCAACATAGGTTCTTTGTCCCTCAGGAAACACTGCCCGGATCCAGACCAGGGAAGATCCGATGACAACTTGGACTCTTCACCATAGAAGTCCCCAGCACCAGCTGACAAGACTTCTAGGCTAGATACCTGCAACAACTTGAGATACACACAGACATAGTACTGTCACATTTATGAAGAAAAAAAAGAACATATAACTACATTTTTATTAGTTATATATTAGCACTTGATATATCATACACCTTACTAAAAACAATTAAAAATATATTAGGCCAATATATATTTAGAACCAAAATTATGTTTGTAAAACAGAGTTCCCAAGTACGTTATGATTAATCTGGAAATAGTAAAATGTTCTAAAATTGTTTAATTTCGGAGATACTGATTTATTCCATGCATGTGTAATTGTCTGATATACTGTATATTAAATGTGTTCTGTAATGAATACACATTAAATCATATTGGCTCCAGTCCTGGATCATCAACCATACATGACCCTAGGTTTGGCAACTGGTTCATTGTTGTTTAACAGCGCAACAGTCACCTGGTAGCTGTCACATGAAAAATGAACGAACCAACGATTTGTAAGGATCCATATGAATGAATCGCGAACGCCTTGGAGTGCTTGGATTGCTACAGAGCTTGTCCGGTTGTCACGTGACAAATTAACGAATAAACGATCCTTAAGAAGTCAGAGCCGAACTTACCATCACCAATTCTCCCAATCTCTGTCTCAAAAGAGGCCTGACTCCTGAACCGTTCTTAACTTTTGAACTGATCCGATTTTTTGTTTTGGTGGGTATCTGCCCTCTTTTTGTTGTTGCTGACCAATCAAATCAATGTTCTGACTTGAGCAGGGCTCAGGCTGAGCACTGAGGTGAGCAGCGAAAGGGGAAAAACTGAGAGCCGGCTCTTACTCAAGGCGAGCAGGCTCTTCTAATTCACTGCAAAGCATCGGCTCAGAGCAGACTCCTGTGTGGATCTGTGTGAACGAATCGCGACAAACTGGAGTGGTTGCTGCTTGCTACAGAGCCTGAGCTGTGAATGACGAATGAGAACAATGAACAAAACCGTGCAGCCTGAGCTGCCTTTCACTTGAAGGCTGGTAGAGGACAAGTCAAAGTAAAACTTATTTTGATAATTAGTTAGCCATTTAAAGAAAAAAAGTAAATAATTTTTCTTTATTGATATGTCACAGGCGTTGCAAGCTAGTGACTTCTGTGCCCGTTCCAGGCCCCGATAAATAGAGAGGGTTGCGTCAGGAAGGGCATTCGGTGTAAAACTTGCCAAAAACAACCATGCAAATCATCCATAAGAATATCATACCAGATTGGTCGTGGCCTGGGTTAACAACGGCTGCCACCAATGCTGTTAACCTACAGTGGCAGCGGTTCAAAGTAACTAGCGTTTTTACTGCAGTACCGACGCGTCGTCACAGTGTAGCGGGTGCGTCGCAGAGTAAAGATTTTTATTTCTGCAGCCGGCTGAAAAAAAAAAAAAAATCAGGGCTCTAGTCTTGTTTTAACCACCAGGTGGCGCAGCGTTGATTAGAAGCCTCCAAAGCACTACAGCGTAACTGAGGACACACACACAGACACACACACACACACACAGACAGACACACACACACAGACAGACACACACACACAGACACACACACACACAGACACAGACACACACAGACACAGACACAGACACACACACACACACAGACACACACACAGACACACACACACACAGACACACACACACACAGACACACCATTTTTAAATAGCAGGCATCTCTTAAAAATATGTACACACCCACTGCTCTAACATCTGAGAAGACATATTGGCTTCACAAGAAGGTGAGGAGGCAGAAGGATTTGCGGTCAGAGAGAGAGAAGAGGAATGGCAGGAGCACATATCGGAGAATAGGAACTCTTAATGCTAAGAGGGAAAGGCAGGGAGCTGGCAAACATTATAGAGAAAAGAAAGGTAGATGTACTGGGAGTGCAGGAGACAAGGTGGAAGGGCAGCAGAGCGTGTAGTATTAGAGGATACAAACTGTTCTACCATGTGTATAGGAAGAGAAACGTGGTAGGAGTGATCCTGAAGGAGGAGTTTGTGAACAGTGTTCTAGAGGTGAAAAGAGCCTCAGACAGGGTGATGAGCTTAAAGCTAGAAATTGAAGGGGTGATGGTGAATGCACTCAGTGCTCCACAAGTTGGCTGTGACTTAGAAGAGAAGGAGAGATTTTGGAGTGAGTTTGATGAGGTCATAGAGAGTATCCCCAGAGGAGAGTAGTAATAGGTAGTAGTCTAGGCAGACTTCGATGGGCTTGTTGTTGAGGGGAACAGGAGGTGATGAAAAAGTGATAGGCAGGTTTGGTGCAAAGGAAAGGAATCTAGAAGGACAGATGGTGGTGGACTTTGCTAAGAGGATAAAGATGGCTGTAGTCAACACTTCCAGAAGAGAGAGGAACACAGAGTAACCTACAAGAGTGGAGGTAGGAGCACACAGGTGTACTACATTCTATGTAGACAAGGTGGTCAGGAAGAAGAAGAGAGGAATAACAGAAAAAAGACCAAGTGGTGGAAGCTAAAGAATGAAGAAACTTGCAAGGAATTCAGGCAGAAGTTGAGACAGGCTCTGGGTGGTCAGGAAGAGCTTCCAGATGACTGGAAAACTACAGCAGAGGTTATCAGGGAAACTGGTAGGAAGGTGCTGGGTGTGTCATCTGGATGGAGGAAAGAGGATAAAGACACTTCGTGGTGGAATGAGGAAGTACAGGACTGCATCCAGAGGAAGAGGTTGGCTAAAAGGGCGTGTGATGTAGAAAGGGCTGAGGAAAGTAGACAGGAGTAAAAGCAAGCTCAGAGCAGAGAGGGAGGTGGCAAAGGCCAAACAGAAAGCTTACGGTGAGCTGTATGACAGGTTAGACACGAAGGAAGGGCAGAAGGACTTGCACAGGCTAGCCAGACAGAGATAGAGATGGGAAGGATGTGCAACAGATAAGGTTGATTGAAGAAAGAGATGGAAAGGTGCTAACAACCCAGCAGATTGTGTGGAGAAGAAAAAGGAATTGAGGAGCTGATGAATGAGGAAAGTGACAAGAAAAGAAGTGAAGACTATGTGGATGTTGTGGGGCAGGAAATAGAAGAGATTAGAAAGGATGAGGTGAGGAAGGCCCTGAAAAGGATGAAGAGCGTAAAAGCTGTTGGCCTTGATGACGTGGAGGTGTGGAAGTGTCTAAGAGAGACAGCAATGGAGTTTAGCTAACTAAACAAGGGTGACACGAAGAACTGCAGCAACTAGAGGAGTTCAAGGTGGAGGTGGGACCACACCAAGGATTAGCTTCGAGTCCCTTATTGTTTGCTATGCTGATGGATAGGCTGACAGACACGGTCAGACAGAAATCTCCCTGGACAATGATGTTTGATCTGCAGTGAGAGTAGAGAGCCGGTGGAGGAACAGCTGGAGAGGTGGAAGTTTGCTCTGGAAAGAAGAGGCATAAAAGTCAGTCATAGAAAGACAGAATACATGTGTCTAAACGACAGAGGTCAATGTAGAACAGTGAGGCTAAAGGGCTGAGGTGAAGAAGGTGCAGGAGTTTACATACGTGGGGTCAACAGTTCAGTGTGATGGCGAGTGAGGAAAAGAAGTGAAGAGGTGAGTGCAGGCGGATTGGAGCAGGTGAAGGAAACTGTCATGAGTGTTGTGTGACAGAAGTGTGTCAGCAAGACTCAAAGGAAAGGTGTAAAGACAGTGGTGAGAGCAGCTCTGCTCTATGGGTTATAGACGGTAGCAATGAGGAAGAGGCTGAGATGGAGGCAGCAGACATGAAGATGTTGAGGTTCTCCTTAGGAGTGACAAGGTTGGACAGAACCAGGGACAGCTCACGTTGCCCGTGTTAGAAAACAAAGTCAGAGAGGCCAGACTGAGGTGGTTTGGACATGTGCAGAGGAGGGATAGTAAATATGTTGGTAGAGGTGGAGTTGCCAGGCAAGAGGACGACCAAGGAGGAGATACATGGATGTGATAACAGAAGACATGAGGTTGGCTGGTGTGAGTGTAGAAGATGCCTAGGATAGAGATAGATGGAAAAGCATGATTCGCTGTGGCGACTCCTGATGAAAAGCAGAATGAGAAGAAGGAGATATGTCAGGTGACAGGTGACAAATAAATCAACGTCACATATCAGACATTGTTCAATTCCTTGTTTATCAGTCCACACAGCCCCATAGCTGAGCTACAGTTGTCACGTGAAAAATGAAGGAACAAACCGTAAGGATCTGTATGAACAAATCGCGAACGAACTGGAGTGCTGTCTGTCATTTTAGTAGCTCCTGATTGAAGCAGCAAGTTTAGGTCTAATATCTTACTTTATGGGTTTGTTTGAATGTTCTGCTGAGCTGGGATTTAGATTTTTCTTTGTTTCTTGTCTTTCTTATCTTTGTTATATCAGTTCGGTTCTAAGCATTTGGGTCATTAACATTGTGGGTGTTGCACGTGTTATATGCTGGACTCCCACAGGACTATGATAGAATGTTTCCCAACAAGTCACAGCACCTAAGAACAGCACCAAATTTGAGTGTTTGCTACCCACTATCCAGTTATATATGCAACACATGCTTTTCCATTAGCTCAACCAGTTCAGAAGGAGGAAATGTAAAGATGTGGTTTTTACTGCAAGGGTCAAAAGTGGCTTCCACTGTTCAGGACCAGAAAGAGGGGGATAATATATTTTTTTACTATATTTGACAATTGACAGACTAAATATTCATCAGCTTCATCAATCAATGAATAATAGTTGGACCCATATTAACAGCTGTTGTCTATCCATCTTTGCAGACACATTGAGAATTGGACTGGTCTGCAGACCTTGAGAGATGTGGACATGGAGCTCTACACTGGCTTACAGAGGCTGTAAGTAAAGAAACATTCCTGTGTGTTGATTATTGGAAATACAACAAGTCTAGTCTAGTGAATCTTGTGCCAACTTACATGAGGGACCCTACAACTGCAGGTCTTTGGTCGGTAACCAGACCTGGTCACCAACCTTATATTATGGCTCCCGGAGATCGCTTACGGTCTGCCACGTCCTTGTACTCGGCTTGGGCCTGTAACATGACCTTTCGAGCTTGGAGCCAAGTGCATCGGCAATGTTGCAGCAGGGTGTGCGCAGAGGTGATGTGGACAGGGGGAACAGGGGAGGCTGAAAACCATGTGCGCACTCAAAGGGGGCCAGACCAGTGGTGGCACAGGGCAGGGTGTTGTGAGCAGACTTTATCCAAAATGAGTTTCCCAGACCAGGAGGTGGGGTCCTTGGGGGAAAGGAGGCGCAGGCCGGCCTCCAGCTGTTGGTTGATCATCTCCGTCTATCTGTTGACCTCTGATGGTACCCAGACAAGAGGCTGACTTCGGTGACCAACAGCGCGCATTGGAGTGGATGACCTGTCCCCAGATTTCTGGAGAAACAAACAGACGGTTAGGGGAGCATACACAGGGTACCAGCAAACCCTGGATGGCATGCTGCTCCACGGCCCCAACCAGGCAGCCAGCAGGGAGGATGTTCTTAACCAATGTTAAGTCCTCCTTAACTCCTCCAGCACCACTTTGACTGCGAGTAACTCACGGCTTCCGATGTCATAATTTTCTGCCCTTGTGAAATGACAAAGCCCACAAATGACAGTGGGTACATGGAACTTACATTTCTCCGTCTTTGCTAACCCTAAGCCAATTTGTGTTCAAGGAGATGTGTCAGCACCTGCTGGCTGGTTGAATGGTGTTCTTTTTCTGTACAAAAGAAAACAAGAATGTCATCCAGATAGACAAACAAAACATCAATAATAGCTTAAAAAACTGCAGGAGCATTTGATGAACCGAAGGGCATGACTAGGTACTCATAACGCCCATTAGGGGTGTTGAAGGTACTCTTTCACTCGTCGCCTTCCCTTATCCAAACCAAGTGATAAGCATTTCAAAGATTCAATTTAGTGAAGATGTTGGCTCCAGATAACAGCTCAAATGCAGAGGACAGCAAGGGCAAAGGGTACAAATCCCGATTGTTAATGTTGTTGAGCTCACGATAGTCGATAGTCCATGGTCGAAGAGAGGTGTCATTCTTGTCCACGGAAAATAAGCCCATGCCAGTCGGTGACGACAAGGGGCGGCTAATTTCAAAGGCTAAGGCAGCATTGATAAACACTTGGGGACGCCGTCGATCTCATCTGCCTCCGGGCCGAGTGAATCCGGTGTCGTAGCGTCAGAGATTCAGGGATCCAGGTCAGGTAGGAGACACGAGGTGAAATACCCAAGACTCACATTCGCGAACCTTGCGTGTCTGCGCAACCAGGTGTGACAGAAGATTACAGGGTGGCAACAGGCTACATCAACCAGGAAGTGAATTTCTTCAGACTGTGATTTAAAAAATACCATTGAGATGCATTCCGTGTTTTGAGTGACCCTCCAGAGCCGACAACCATGCAGCGCAGCGGTCTGCGTCAGATTAACCAGCTTCTTGGCGGCTTCTCGATCTGGTGCCACCTTCTGAAATATCTGTTTCAGCGCCTTAGAAAAACTCAAAAACATGGACATACAGGAAGATTATTCATAGCACAATCCGCCCAGAGTGCAGCGCTTGTCCTTTTCTCTTGTTAGCCTAGAGAGCCGAACTTGATGATGGCTAGGTCAATTTCTGGCCAATGTAGCGGACCCACATCCACAGCACTGAGACTAAGAAGGTGAGTAAAAGTCAGGTACAAGGTAAAAGGTACAGTTGATGGTCAAAACACAGTTATGTCTCAGGCGATGGTACAGGCAAGGAGCAGGCAGGCACAGGTAAGTAGTAGGCAACGGTTGGCAGCAAGATTAGGTTGGCAAAGGTACAATGTCAAACACGAGGCAGGATCAAGAACAAAAACGCTGGAAAGTAGTGAGTACACACAATAATCTGGCAAATGAGGTCAGGTAAGTACTGGAGGTTAAATAAAGAGACTAATGACAAATAGGCTGCATCTTGTCAGAGCGGCATACAGTAGGTGACACAAGCCAGCTTGGATGTTGATAAAAAGGGATTTAGTCCAGAAAGGCAGGGTCAGAGTCAGGCAAGGTCATTCACAGGTAAGCAACAATGTACAATAAAATGGGTCAGGCAGGCTCAGTTCCGTGGACAGACAGGGTTTGTTAACGTGCAGGCAAATATAACAGTACCGTTCAGGAAGAGGCAAACTCGTGGTCAATGCAGGATCGTTACCAGGAAGGCTTGATGGACAAGGCAGACAGGGATTAGGCAGTCAACCTCAAACAAGGTTCCAGTTCACAAGGCTAGACAAGAATACAGGACGCTGGAAAGTGGTGGAATGCACGCAACAATCTGGCAACTGGAGAGTGTGTGAGGTGGAGACTATATACTGACGCAGATTACTGATTATTGACAGGTGTGTGTAATGAGGACCCGTAATGGCAGGGAAAACAGCTGTGATGTGATTATGACAGGAAGTCCTTCAGAGTAAAAGCGGAAGTGGATCTAAAATGTGACACATCTGATGAAAGTGGAAACTAAACATGGACGAACCTGAACAAGAAGTGGATACAAAATAAATCAGGAAATGGCTAAGCAAAGAGTTCAAGGATGTAAAGCTGTGACAGATAAGAAACTAAAGCCCCAAAGCTCCCAAAAGATCAAATCTGATCAAAGCATTATCAAACCAAGCAATGCTCATGTTTTTTTTTTTTTTTTATTTGTTCTGCTGAACTCATATATTTAAATGTGTTTTGGGTACGTCTGCACCCGTCTGTTCATCAGTTACAGGCAAAAAAATCCACACTTAGTAATATTAGCTCATTAGTAGTAGATTTGAATCAGTCACAGTCACACAACTAGAAAGGATCCTAAATGACTAGTGCGTCTGAATCCAGACTCAGTTTAATTCACCATTAAATCAGAACACTGAACATGATTACTTAACAGAGTCCACAGAGACAAAGACTGCCATAACACCTGCTTTCATCCATGCAGCTATAGGCAGGTGTCACTGAATCCTCTGGGGATCCTTTGGGGGTTCACTGCCTGTCCACATGAGGAGGATGGAGCTGAAAGTTACTGATCAAACCTCTTGTCCTATGATGTGTTTGTGTGTTTAGAACCATCACAAAGAGCTACCTGCATGCAATCCAGACTCGTGTTTTCTCCAAGAACCCCCAGCTGCGCTACATGTGAGTACATACATTAACACCACAGGTCACACATCAGGAACCTGAATCACCCATCAGCTCAAGTCAAATGAATCTCTATTGTTATTGAAGGTACTGACATATTGATTACCTCAATATAGTTATATATAGTTATTTATAGTTTTCCTCTTCCGTATATTGTTTAGACATATAGTCACATTTCCTCCCTCCCTTGCTAAGATTTTTGTTTAATCCACTGGCATGATTTGCTGGAGTTTGATCTTTTAAATGAATATTTTTCTCATTCTTCTTTCTGACGCTTAGATTAAATGGAGGCTGGAACATGTTTAGCATAGCTTTGTGCTGTGCCTGTGTTTGTGCCATGCTAAAGGACTAATCTAGGGCATAAACAGGTATTTGTATGATCTTCACTAGGCATCTGGTAGGTCACAAAATTAATTAACACCAGCTGACAAAAAATTTAAATAGATGTTTACAAAAATAAATACAATCTACTGGTTTGTACACAGAATACAAACGTCTTTCTAAACTATGGAGTCATATCATATTGGGATTAATAACATCTTGATTTCACTTGTTATACAGATAGTTGTAGACAAAGCCTTTGTATCCCTGAGTGAGTCAGCATCACATGCACAATGCTTCGCTCTGTACTTCGCATGTATGGATTACAAAAAAGACAATCAGCAAACACACCCAGTTTCTTTATTGGGTGGAGGACCAGAGTATTTGAGTAGATGTGTTACAAACCCCCCCCCTCGGTTCCGAATCGGCGGGGCTTGACAGAATATGAACAGGAGAGGAGATGATGTGGAGGCGAAGACGGTAACACACGCCCGCTCTGAGCAGGGAAATACAACTCACCGAGCTTAATGACTATGATCACTATGGAGTGGGGAACACTGGCTGCTATGGCCCAAGTGCACAAGGCACACCGCTGCGACAACATCACTCTACTAAAACACTCTGTCCCCCCGGTTTTACCTTATCCTAGCCGCATCCGCAAAGTTAACATAAAACGGTTTATTAAAAACAAAGCAAAAGTCGCTACTTTTAGCAGCAGCAATAATGAAACAACAATCAAAACATAAATGTACTGCATGGCAGGACAAAAGTTCTAAACAGAAGTTAGAACTAAAAATCACTGCTAATGCAGGAACCAAACTAACTACTTAAAATACCTAATACGCTCCGTACTCTACGGGCAAAATCCCTAAACAAACACACAGAGACACAAAACAAATGAGAACTAAATTAAAACAGCACTGAATCCTACAAACTAAACTAAATACGTTCCGTTACAATGGGCAACTAAACCCTAAACATGAAAGACAAGAACACAGTATGAACCTCAAAGGAAAAACACAGGACATCAGAAAGAAAACAAAACTCTCCATCATCAAAACTCCCCGAAATACGCTCGTAACAGTTGGTGTAGCTTTCAAGCTTACGACCAGGCACAGACCAGCAACACTGAAAACGAAAGCAGGGCTCAAATACTAAATTAAACAGGTGTATGGCATCCAAACTAATTGCACACAGCACAGAGACAGAAAATGATGAACAGAAGGCAAGCAGCGGAAACAAATAGTGCCTCAAGCGGCGCGAAGGGGCAGTTGTTCCAAGATGTACGTATAGAATGCATCCACATATAGTATATAAAACAACAACAATTTAACTTAACAACAATTTAAACAAATTAAATATAACAACAACTGCTCCTTAGATAGAGACAAACTGACACATACACGTGAGCATATTGGCTTGAGGTAGAAATTTCCCATTAAGAGGCAATTAATGTAATGGAAAAATTGTGCCTTTGTGCTATTTCTTGTCCAACACAGTCGTCATGTGCTGGTTAGGTGCAATACTGAACTGAACATTCTTACACAAACAACTAATCTCCTGTGCCCTGTCGTACATCAAGCCTAAACATCTGATGTTCCATTTGACTGACTAATGATTTATGATATATGTTTGACTTTTACACCCGGACTCTGGCTCCATCCTATCTGACTCCCCACCAGACCCAAGGCTGTTAAAGCCAATGCATCTTGTCTTGGAAGCTCGGTGTTCCTTCCTTTGCATAACAAGACATGACGATGCAGAAGTGAGAAAGCAAACATTCTCACTCACAGCAAGATAAGGTGGTGCAAACAATTCCATTGCTGCAGAGAGACATTTCCACCAGAGCCAGAGAAAGGGGTTAAAAGGCAGAAGCAACTTGAGGATCGTGGGCTCTTTGCATCACACCTTCGTGGTGTGTGCACTGATCTCCAGCTGGTTTTTGGTTTGTTGATGTGCACGATCAACATCCATGCTTTTTATTTGCTTTCCCCATTATTTTTATTTTTCTTTATTTTTATAATAAATCATACAAAAGACAACTCTCTCATCTGCCTCTTTATGGGAAAAACCATTCCCCCCTTTTGAATACACATTAATCAAACACAAACAAACAAATTTTGTAATAATAACGGCCCTTACAAATGAAACAGTGAGTGTATTAAATCATCAAGATTCAAAAATACACCTTCACATAAAATGCAAGTAACTTAGGGATAAAAGGTTGGGGGCCGTTTTGGTGGGTAGTTATAAAAAAATAACCTCTGAAGAAAATAAGCCAATAATCATATTTGTATCAGATTTTATTTTGTGATCAGATAGCAAACAACAAAGGTAAGGGTAAGAGGAGAAAAATAAAAAAAAGATTGTAAGCAAATCAACCACCAAATCAACTTTAACTCAATGTCGTTCCGAAATTTTTTCATTCAAAAATAGTGTGTATACATGGAAACATCATATAATCAAGGCAATAATCAGAGTAACATAAAATGTTTTCACCTGTTGGGAAATCTGAATTGTGGGGAAAAAGTGTTTGGGCGGCACGGCTGCCATCAGGCCCAAACCAGACTCCATGGAACCATACGTCTGCCAGAGTCTGCACTCCGGTGAGGTAGAAAATGTTTAAAGCACAGGGAGGTGAGGAAGGAGAGGGTAGGAAGCATCAGGAGAGGGAACAAGGATGAGGAGAGGAAACGAGGATGAAGAGAGGAAACGAGGTTGTCGGCAGCGACCTTTGCAGCAGCGTCTGCAGCTGCATGTTGGCAGAAACAAAGTCATCACTGATGGTGTGAGAGTTACAAACAGCATTAGCTGTAGGCAGCAGAACTACGTTCAGCAAAGCATCAACCTAATCATGATGTGAGATAGGTTTGCAATCAGACTTCAAAAGCTTCCTATGCTTCCACAGAGCGTCTGTGGAGTCTGTGTAGATGGTAACAGACTCTCCTTCTGCTGGTTTACCAGCTTCAGTCAACGCGATTAACTCTGCAGCCTGCAATTTAGTGTCTTAGCAAAGCGCCAGACTTCAAGACGGCCTCTTGACAGTAACGTTCAGCATGTTGAGCAAGATGGTGTTGCATCTAAGCCATCGGGCTGTAGAAAGATGGGATGTTTTCTGTTCCTAAAGGATCAAAGACATAGAATAAGGAACCAACAAGGTGACGTCAGAGTAGCCAACAATGTCACTTGATGCCAGCAAGACTCTCTCTGCTGCAGCCACTGCTCATAGACACCGTGGAAGTTCAGCCGCAGCTTGATGAAGCAGGAAAATAGACTACAGGACAAAAGAACAGAAGTCGTACAACCTGATTTCTCATCCACTGTTTGAGTGAAAGGTCGAATAGGGTCAGATCAGGAAGACCCAAAGTAGGAGTCGACTGAAGAGCAAGCATGAGGTCCGTGAACGTTGTTCAGCCTCAGACGTTCACGTGAGACAAGAAGTGGACGATGAAGATGTCTGCATCAGAACCCTGAGTGGGGCCTCAAAGACAGTAAAGTTAGGAATAAAGTTCCTAAAATAAGAACAAATACCTAGAAAAAATAAGCTGTTTATACGTGCACGGTTTAGACAGGTTTCAAATTGCTTCAACTCTGTTGGGTGATATGGATTTGCCATCATCTGTAATTACAATGACCCTTTGTCTGAACAAACTGTAATTTAGACAGGCTCTCTTTGTGGCCTGTAGCATCCAATGATTCAGTAGCTTAGTGGTGTCTGCAGTAACGCCATCTATGGCTTCCTTTAGGAGGGTGTTGTTGTTTACATGGTCTGTGGTCAGATTCAGGTGTGATGACCACTGGTTCACATCCTCTGATCAAACCTACATCATGTCTGTGTGTGAGCCACAGGGAAGCAGGGCTTCCTGTGAGGCAGAGTGTTGGGTCAGAGCGTCCTCTGAAAAATAAAAATAAAAACAAAAGCATGTAGTGTGTGTCATTAGAATGTGGGACGTATCAAGTTCACTGTTTGCTGCACATGACGGGCAGAATAAAAAAAAGTTTTCTAAAAGTATGCAAAGTAGGGTGAATACGTCACATGGGGTCAGAAGTCGTTCACCAGTCTCCACCCCGTTGACATCTGTTCACGAAAGGACCCACGTCCTGCATCTGTCTCCATCATGTTTTCACAGAGGGACATGTGGAACTGTAGAATAAACATCAGAAATCTTTTTGTTCATTAGTAAATGAAATCGCAAGCGCAGACCTGTGTTCATCAAGTTGAGGTCAGTTTGTGTGTGTGTGTGTGTGTGTGTGTGTGTGTGTGTGTGTGTGTGTGTGTGTGTGTGTGTGTGTGTGTGTGTGTGTGTGTGTGTGTGTGTGAATCATAACTCTATAAACTCATCATCAGGACCAGAAGACACATGTGCTGTACAGGACAGGTCA
Organism: Betta splendens; assembly: GCF_900634795.4. Taxonomy (NCBI): domain Eukaryota; kingdom Metazoa; phylum Chordata; class Actinopteri; order Anabantiformes; family Osphronemidae; genus Betta; species Betta splendens. The sequence goes on from NC_040886.2 coordinate 897,479, forward strand.
GATGCGTCTCTGGAGGTCGTTGGAGCTTGTTGGAGCAACAAAAGAGGGATTATTTAGAATGTCTGTAGATGTAACCTGCACTCCGTCTGGAGTGGAAATACATCAAATACCTAAACTACACATGAGATCTCTTCTTAAGAATTTAACTGGGCACAAGTTTGAGAGCAAAAATGAATGTTAAGATGTCTTGCCAGATGTTGCACAAGACAGTGAAACAGTAAGTTTTTCTTTAATAGTCTGGTACGTACAGTAATTATTATTACTTCTCTCTAATAGTCGTCTTCCCTTTAATAGTCATTAATAGTCTGTTCAGTCAGTTCCAGTCTTCCTATAGTATGTTTTGTTTTGTTTTCCTACAGTCTTCTAGTCTGGCCAGACAAACCTATATTGTGCACAAATCTTTTTAGAAACATGAAGGATTTTATTACTGAATTTGTTGCAAGTTAAAATAGATTAAACCCATCAGACTGTAAAGTCATGCAGCAGTTGTCATTTAGCTGTTTGTCATCATTTTAAAATCACTCTGTGGGATTTTTTTAAGCAAAAAGCGATTCTTCATTGCGAGCAGATAAGCATGAACATGAATTTGAGCGTGTATAAGCTGTAAGCGTGTTTCTTCGTTGCGTGTATGAATGTTTGTGTGTGTGTTTGCGGTACCGTCTTCACGTGAAAAGGAACCGTCACCTTCCTCCTTCCCCAACCATCAGTCTGATGTGAGCGCCAGTGGGTGAAGCCTGACGTAGATGGGACAGTTGTTCCTCGATGACAGACCTTTCCTGGATCCTCAGATGCAGCTCTTTTGGGCCGATCACGTCTGAAGCCTCTCCTGTTGTTTCAACCAGTGTCTGTGTCAGAGCACGTCTTCTCTGCTGTTGCTCTGTCCTTGTTTTCCTTTGCTGATTGTCATAAGCAGGTGTCTGTGTCAGACACACACGCTTGTAGTAGCTGGTTCATCTGAGGAGCCCAGAACGTGATGGCTGCAGACGTTGTGAGAGTCGCTGAGGCGTCCATGCTGTGGTCTGTGTCCTCCAGCTGCTGTGGTGTCAGAGCTTCCACCCCGTTCTGGTTGTTGGTCGGCGCTTCTTCTCCTTCGGTTCTTCTGCTGATGGTGGGAAAGGAGTCCAGATCCGGATTTACCCTCATCGCGCTCAGTTCTGCATTAGAATAGAGAGCAGAAACAATGGGAGCATTTGCTCTTGGCATGATGTGTGTGTTTGGTGTATGTGTGTGTGTGGCAGAGTGCAAACAATTCTTCCCCAGAGTTGTTATCTCCTTTTTTCTCCCTTTTGCTTTCTTTTAGGGCTTTAGTTTTGATAGTTTTGCTTTTTCAAATCTCATCTTTTGTATCTAATTTTTCTTTTAAGGTGCATATGTCTTTTACACTAAGCGATTCTCCTTTTGAACCCATAACCAGTTTCCCACTCATGGAAACATGAAACGCACTAATAACCATATTTACTTTTTACTTAATTACTTTTACTTTTGTAATGCTGCAGTCTGGTGGTGGAGACTTAGATCGCCCCGAACCCATCTTTCAGAGTCCCGGCGGTTTTCTGCCTTAGACTTTTTTGTGTTCCGGCCGGAACCTTTTTTCGAAATTTCTCTTCCACGGACGTCTCCGTAGAAAGGGAACCGCTCAGATCAGCGACAGAGTTCTCGGAAGTGCTCCCTCACCGTCAGGCCCCTCCAAGGCCCGGGTCCCTCGTATCTCAAAAACACTTCCCTCTGCAAACGTATTGGGATTATTATTTTTTTGATCTAATTAATTTTCCTAATCAAATTTTGTGTTTCAACCAAATAGAAGATTTCTTTTTTTTTCAGCCAATTGAAATGTTTCAGCCAAATTAAAAATAAAAGTTCCAATCATTTGTTGTTGTTTTTTCCAAATCAAATCAATCACCACAAAGAAACCTCTCTCACTGACCGAGCCAAGTTAATTAAGATTTGAGTTTGAATTTGAGTTTGTGGATCTCATCAGAGGCGATCCAGACGCGTGAGCAGTCCTCCCACTCAGAACAGCTGTAGAGGTTTGGAGGCTGAGCGAACCTAGTCCTCAGGACTATCGTCCCTGGTCACACCGTCCAGACGACCTGCAGGGATTCCTGTTTGTGACGTCAAAACTGTGGTGGAAATTTCCCATAAAGAAGCAGATGAGAGTCTTTTGTGAGATTTATTATAAAAATAAAAGGTAAAAAAAATAATGGGGAAAGCAAATAAAAAGCATGGATGTTGATCGTGCACATCAACAAACCAAAAACCAGCTGGGGAGATCAGTGCACACACCACGAAGGTGTGATGCAAAGAGCCCACGATCCTCAAGTTGTCTCTGCCTTTTAACCCCTTTCTCTGGCTCTGGTGGAATGTCTCTCTGCAGCAATGGAATTGTTTGCGCCACCTTATCTCGCTGTGAGTGAGAATGTTTGCTTTCTTCTGCATCATCGTGTCTTGTTATCCAAAGGAAGGAACACCGAGCTTCCAAGACAAGATGCATTGGCTTTAACAGCCTTGGGTCTGGTGGGGAGTCAGATAGTATGGAGCCAGAGTCCGGGTGTAAAACACAAACATATATCATAAATTATTAGTCAGTCAAATGGAACATCAGATGTTTAGACTTGATGTGTGACAGCACAAGAGATTAGTTGTTTGTGTAAGAATGCTCAGTATTGTACCTAACCAGCACATGACGAGTGTGTTGGATAAGAAAAAAGACACACGCACAATTTTTCCATTACAGACTCCAATTAAGGATTTTGTTTGAAAACAACAAAAAAAGCAAGAGACAAATCAAGAAGGGAAGGTGGGACGTGTGGTGAGAGTTTTATTTCAGAGTCACCTTTAAACTTTGTCAGGAGATGAGCAAATATTAAACAACCACAACAATATTACACCATAGGAACACAAGGATAAATGTCTTGTGTGTGTCAGGGGAATGATGCAGCGCTGCAGAGACTTTCTTTGGTTCTATCTACTGCAGCAGACCTGCATCACTGCAGTGTCTCAGTAACCTACTCAGTCAGATGCTGAAATGAAGCACTGCTTGCTTTACTTAGCCTTTCCATTTAGTTTGACAAGATGTTTTGCCAAGCTGAAGCTGAGGTTGTGTTGCACTTCATGTATCCAAAGATCAGTCATTGAGCCTCAGCCTCCCAGCGACATGTCGACATTGAGAGCATGTATGTGCACCAGGTTACAGTCACTCCTTGGTGAAAGAGATGACCTAAAAAGAAACATGATTCCTTAACGCATGCACACATACAGTAACTGGAGACACACAGAGGTGCACAAACAAAAACATTAACTGTGCCCTCTGTGTCTCTGCGGTTACACTTCATGAACTGACCTTACAATGCATGACATAGAGCAGTAACTAGATTTCTATCTGCTGCCTGCATTTCACCTGGAACCAAAAACATGTCTAACTGCTAGTGGTGTTGTAGCAAAGTGGCTGCGTAAACGGTTAATGGTTCCAGTCTGAGTCTGTGTAGTTCAATATGAGGCTGTCTACAGGCTTCAGGTACGTTTGATCATTCATCCAGATATTGAGTCAAAGAGCAAGCAGCAGTTAAAGAACAAGGCTGAAAATCAGTGAGCACAACAATTAAAACTTTGATAAATGAAGTCAACATGTAAATTCAGGGCTCCTTCCTAATAATCAGCTCATAATATAGAGTCCTGGTACATTGGGGTGTGTCTCTGTACTATACCTGTGGCCCTGCATGCTAGTCCATGTGTGTGTGTTGTATTCTGCTTTCCGGTATAAAAGTTTGACGCTAATATTGTTATGAAACCTCTTTTGTTTGCTGAAGCTATTTCTTTACATACTGTGGTGTTTTTTTCTTGATAGTGAACAAACAAACCAACTCATGCTGACGTCTTGCTTCTACACTGGCTAACATGCGTGGAGGCGACACTAATAAGTGACAATAATTTATTAAATATGAAAAGCTAATGCTGTGGATGTGTCTGTGATGATGTGACGTAGGACAATGGCTGTTAGCAATGCACTTTATTGCCCAATGGCCAGTATATTGCGCTTCGTCACATTCTGTAATGTGAATTCAGGGAAACCCCAGACTCCAGACTCAAGAGCTCTCCTGACTAGCTAGGATGTGGACTCTAAAACGCTCTCTCCCTAACTTCTAAAAGTAAAATAAAGAGGAAATCACAGCTGTGTCTGTGCTTAACTCCATTTCTGCTTTGATTCCACCTGCATCTCTCTTCTTCTGTCAGCTGGTGATGTAACAGTGTTTATTATTCATAGCAAGTAAGATTATGGCCCTCATCAGTATTCATATCATGACAAGAGGAAAAAGAAGAGAAAGCAAGGAGGAAACACCTATAATTCACTACAGTCCCACATTAAGCTTTAAATTGAAGCCAATGAATAAATTGTCATTTAAATATATTGCACTTCATTATAAATTTGACTGTTAAAAAGAAAAAGATACCGAAGCCAACCAAATCAAAAGCATAGTGGGAGAAGGGGTGTACTGTAATAATCATGGTAACTGACCACAGGCAGGATGGTTGGATCAGAAATTTAAATGCATATTTGAGCAAAGTTGGGGTTCTGAGTTCCTCCCTGTGGTGGCAATTTCCCATAAAGAGGCAGATGAGAGAGTTGTCTTTTGTGTGATTTATTATAAAAATAAAGGAAAACAAAAATAATGGGGAAAGCAAATGGGCGGCACGGTGGTGCGGTGGGTAGCACTGTCGCCTCACAGCAAGAAGGTTCTGGGTTCGATTCCCGGAGGCGGCCCTGGTGCCTTTCTGTGTGGAGTTTGCACGTCCTCCCCGTGTTTGCGTGGGTTCTCTCCGGGTTCTCCGGCTTCCTCCCACAGTCCAAAGACGTGCATTAGGTTGATTGGCTTCTCTCCATGGCCCGTAGGTGTGAGTGTGTGAGTGGTTGTGTGTCTATGTGTTGCCCTGCGATGGACTGGCGACCCATCCAGGGTGTACTCTGCCTCTCGCCCATAGCCAGCTGGGATAGGCTCCAGCACCCCCGTGACCCTGCACTAGGGAGTAAGCGGTTCAGAAAATGGATGGATGGATGGGGAAAAGCAAATCAAAAACATGGATGTTGATCGTGCACATCAACAAACCAAAAACCAGCTGTGAGATCAGTGCACACACCATGAAGGTGTGATGCAAAGAGCCCACGATCCTAAAGTTGCTTCTGCCTTTTAACCTCTCTGTCCGACTACGGTGGAACGTGTGTGTGGCCCAATCAGACTGATGCACCGTCTCATCCCTGTCACTGTGTGTGTGGAGATGTTTACATTCTCACACCTGCATCACTGGCGTCTGACTATCAGAGAGGACGGAGCACCAAGTCTCAACAGACAGAGACACAACTCCCCGGCCTCGGGTTTGGAGTTAGAGTCCAGAGTCCATCAAGCAGAGACAAGCATTTAACAATGTAGGTGAAATGTCAAATGCATAAAACAGGTGGAAGACAAAACACGAGATATTAATTGCAGAACATAAGTCATAAATTATAAAATAACTGAATAGAATAAGGAAGAAACATTTTTTCCCATAACACTCCCAAAGACAATTTGACACATGATTCTGTGATCCCTGGGCAAGTGCTTTACCCCATACAGACCTATGAGTTAATACAGAGTTTTAGAACTACAAGATAAAGTCTGTCCATCAGGCAGACTGTCAAAACTGTTTTCAGGCAGTTTAGACTCCAGTAGAGGAGGAGGTACCCAAAGCTGTGTGAGAACAATGCGCAATCACAACTAGATTCCTTTTATTCTGACTCCTTTTCTCTACTGGACACAGTCATTATGAGTATGTAAGTCTTCCAGTGGGATAGGAAACAATGTGTTTGTCCTCTTATTACTTTTCATAACTTTTGTATTACAGGAGTTAAGTGGTGCTGGATTGTTGTTGTCTGTTGTAGCTCTCTATATAATAGATATTGTTATACTATACTATACAATCCTATACCATTAAACTGCTCCACACGTCTTGTAACTGCTGTCGTTATTGTCTCGATGATGTTTCCTACATCTGTCTCACGGTCATCCTTCTCTGTTCCTCAGAAACTTGTCCAAGAACCCAATGCTGACCACGTTGTCCTGGCAGATCTTTGAGCATCTGCAGCTCTCTGAACTGTAAGTACACGTTTCCAAAATAATAATTAGGGCTTGGACTTTATGTAATTTAATTACATGTACATTTTCCATGTAAATTTTCCATGTAATTATATCACATTAATAGAAATAGTAAGAAGTTACATTTACAGTATGGCAGGCTGGGGCTAAATTAAATTACATTACATAATTTAAGAATAAAGAATAGATTAAGTTAATGTAATAGTTTTTGTCCTGAAAACAGTCTACAGTTTTTAAGATTCAAGATTCAAAAAAACGTTATTAATCCCAGAGGGATTTATTTTGCACACATTGATCGCTGTCACAGTTAAAGGGTACACACAAGAAGGTAGGGAGATTAAAAATAAGAATGTTAACACATCTACATACCCTCACATCTAATTACTAGCTAAAGTTTTATTATACATGTTATTGCATGGATGAAGATCAACCCTTACAGACAGAGGAGCAGTTGTACAGGCTGATGGCACCGGTAGGAAGGTTCTCTGGTGGCGTTCTATGGAGAACCTAATACTGATCAGCTGTGGCTGAAGGTGCTCCTCTGTCCAGCCACACACTGTGTGGGGGTGGAGGTGTCGTCTATGGAGAGGAGTTGGACCAGCATCCTCCTCTCAGCTACAGCATGTAGGGGGTCCAGCTCCACCCCAGAACAGAACCAGCCCTCCTGATCACTTTGTCCAGTCTGTTACTGTCTGCTACATTCATGCTGCTGCCCCACAGACCACAGCCTAAAACACTGGACCCACAGACTCATAGAACATCCTCAGCATGGAGCTGCAGACGTTAAAGGACCTGAGCATCCTCAGGAAGTACATCCTGCTCTGAGCCTTCTTGTTCACAGCTGAGGAGTTCTTCCAGTCCAGTTTATTGTACACTTCAAGGTATTTGTACTCAGTCAACATCTCCACCTTTTCTTTTTAATAGTCAGAGCGGTGACAGCACTCACGGATTTCCTGAAGTCCATCACCAGCTCCTTAGTTTTACTGATGTTCAGTTGGAGCTGGTTCTGTCCACATAAGTCCACAAACCTGTTCACCACTTCCTGGTACTCTGTGACATCACCATTGTGGATAGATCTCACAATAGCAGAGTCATCAGAGAAGTTCTGGAGATGACAGGACTCTGAGTTGTACCTGAAGTAGGAGGTACAGTATACAGTGAAGAGGAAGGGAGACAGGACCGTCCCCTGTGAAGCACCTGTGTTGCAGACCATGGTGTCAGACACACAGTTCTGCAGGCGAAGGTACTGGGGACGGTTGGTAAAGTAGTCCATGATTCATGAAATCAAGGGGGGCTCAACCTGCATGTCCTTCAGTTTCAATGTAGGCCGAATAGTGTTAAATGCACTGGAAAAATCAAAGAACATGATTCTCACTAAGGCGCCAGGCTGGTCCAGCTGGCTGTAGGTGTGATGAAGCAGATGTATAATGGCGTCATCCACTCCTAGATGGTGTTCATATGCAAACTGGAGGAGGTCGACTGAGGGTTGACCAGAAGACGCAGCAAACTTTTTTTAAGAAAAAAGAAATATAACTATACATATATGAGGTTAATATATAAGGTTGATTGGTTATTGATAAACAATATACACACAAAATATGAACTTTTTATAAACAATTTGTACTTTATTGCTTCCTAAAGTACAGACTCCTTTAATGGTTCCAAAAGGGTGGCTCAGTGGGTCTGGTGTTACCTATACTGTAAAACAGGAGTTTTTCAGTTTAAGCCCATTTGATCCTGCTAGAAACTAAAATATCCCGAAGGGAATTAATGATGTATGACTTTTCTTAGTAGATTGCTTAAACATAAACGTTTAAAAAGTTAATATTCAACATTTACATTTAATTAAATTAAATGAAGTTTTGGTTTTATTCATGATTACAGTGAATTAGTCTCATTAACTAGTGAGAATTAAAGGAAAACCAATTTTCAATAAGGGTTGACCAAAAGTTGCCCCTGGGTAATATTTAAGAATGAACAGACACTCAGATTGCTCCATAATTTCTATGCTAAGAAATTATAATTTATCCATCAACATCTATAAGACAGACATGTTTCACACATATATCTGTAATGTATTTATGACTAGTCCAAAACTGTAATTAAAGATACCCACAACTACATTTTGAAAAGTCACAAATCCAATAAAAATATAGTAATAGTCAGACATCAGTCTCTGAAAAGCGGAATAAAGCTATGTTCTGTGGAAACGATTTTTTTAACATCTGACAATCAAACATATTTGCACACTTTTGATTAAATAAATTTTATTTGAAAAAAGAATCACGGACTGTGATCCTGAACAACCATGTATCAGTGAGAGTTTGATGGTCAGTTTGCTCTGATGCAGTTCTCACACACAACCAGAAGATGTCAATGTTTTGACTGTGTCAAAAGGTGTCAAGCATTGTGTTGATTTCAACCCAACTGTGTGATCAGTGTGTCACAAGGCTTTGATTTCGCAATCAGTCTCTGTAAGTCAAAGGACAAAGCTGCAGAACCTTCTCTGGATTGGAAAATAATTGATTTAACCTCTTAATAAGATTACCATACTCAAGATATTGTTATTTATTAAAAAACTAAAAATTACAACTGATTGTAAGGGGCAGTACTGATGTACAGTAAATGTAGGGATTCTGATGCAAAACCAGTGAAAATGTCACGCCTCACACCACTTTCTGTTAATTCAATTCAATTCAATTTTATTTATATAGCGCCAAATCACAACAAAGTTATCTTAAGGCACTTTACAAAGTAAGGTTTAAAACCTCACACAACTAAACCCAACAAATCCCACATACAGCAAGCATTTAATTTGACAGCAACAGTGGAGAGGAAAAACTCCCTCTCTAACGAGGAAGAAACCTCCAGCAGAACCAGGCTGGATGTGGGCGGCCATCTGCCTCGACCGGTTGGGGTGAGAGGATAGAGAGAGAGAAAAGCACAGCAACAACAACAAGTAACAACAGAGCACAGGCAGGGTGGTTGGATCCGCAGCTGCCCATCACAGACACCAAAGTTTGAGTCCTATGATACCTGTAGGTGAGGACAAAGAGAGGGGGGAGAGGGAGAGAAGCACAACTACTGGAGAGAAAGAGACACGGTTAGTTAAACATGGTACAATGATGGGAGGTTATTGGACAGAAGAGGTAGAAGGAAACAGAGGAGTTCAGTGTACAAATTAAGTCCCTCAGCAGTCTATGTCTATTGCAGCTTAACTAAGAGATGGTTCCTGTGACTAACAATCATTGCCAGTGACCTGAACCATCTCTAACTATAAGCTTTATCAAAAAGGAAGGTTTTAAGCCAGATCTTAAAGGTGGAGAGTGTGTCAGCATCTCGAACCAGAAGAGGGAGCTGGTTCCAGAGGAGAGGAGCTTGGTAGCTAAAAGCTCTGCCCCCTGTTCTACATTTAAACACTCTAGGAACCACAGAAACCCAGCGCTCTGAGAACGAAGTGTTCTGCTGGGAGCATAAGGAACTATGAGGTCTTTAAGATAAGAAGGAGCTTTATCATTGAGTACTTTGTAGGTGAGTAGGAGACCTTTAAATTTTTTAAATTTAAATTTAAATTTAACCTTTTTAAATTCTATCCTAGATTTTAGAGGCAGCCAGTGCAGAGAAGCTAACGTAGGAGAAATGTGATCTCTCTTTCTAAGTCCTGTCAGAACTCTGGCTGCAGCATTTTGAATAGCTGGAGCTAACAGCTCCTTAAAAAGCCTAAAGCTTTTTAAGGAGCTGTTAGGACATCCTATGAGTAAGGAGTTACAGTAGTCCAGCCTAGAGGTAACAAATGCATGGATCAGTTTCTCTGCATCGCTCTGAGAGAGGATGCTTCTGATTTTACCTCTATTTCTAAAATGGAAGTAGGCAGTTCTGGAGATTTGTTTAATGTATGATGTAAAAGAGAGATCCTGATCAAAGATGACACCAATGTTCCTCACAGTAGAATCTGAAGCTAATGTTATGCCATCCAGGGTGGCTATCGGACTCAATAGTGTCTCTCTCAGATTTTTAGGCCCAACAATAAGAATTTCGGTTTTATCTGAGTTTAGTTGAAGGAAGTTTTGGGACATCCAGGATTTGATGTCTTTTAAACAACCCTGAATTTTGACTAGTTGATCTGTTTCATTTGGTTCCAAGGACATATATAGCTGAGTATCATCTGCGTAAAAATGAAAATTAATAGAATGCTTTCTAATAATCTCACCTAGAGGAGACATGTATAGGCTAAACAGAATTGGACCCAGCACAGAACCCTGTGGTACTCCATAGCTAATCCTTGTGCATGTGGAGAATTCTTCATTAACATGAACAAACTGGAATCTGTTCAACAAAAGGATTTTAACCATCCCAATGCTGTTCCATTAATCCCGATTCTATGTTCTAGTGTCTGTAATAGAATGTTATGATCAATTGTGTCAAATGCAGCACTAAGATCTACTGTAACAGGACAAGGACAGAAACTTGACCATTGTCCGAAGCTAAGAGAAGATCATTAGTGACTCTAACCAGAGCGGTTTCTGTGCTATGATGTTTTCTAAATCCTGACTGAAAATCTTCGTACAGGTTATTTCCACTCACGTGGTCAGATAATTGTTTAGCCACAATTTTTTCAAAAATCTTAAAAAAAGAGTAAATTTGAAATGGCCTATAGTTGGCTAGTTCTCCAGGGTCCAGGGTTGTTTTTTTCAATAGAGGTTTGACCACAGCCACCTTAAAAGCCTGTGGTACATAGCCTGTTATGGTGCATTATCCTTAACGCATTGTGCTGTAAATTTGCAAATATTGCTGAATGCTGTAATATTAAATTAATTTCTCAAGAAAAACTAAAACATTTGAAAAAATGGCTGAAAGTGGTTGATAAAAAGTTCAGCTAAAAAATGTAATGAAATGTAAGAAAGATAGGTAGTCAAGAAGACAAGATGGCGCCAGTGTGTAAGACTTGCCGACTTTGTTTGTTCTTATGTTTTTAAGTTATCCTTAATACTGTGAATTCGCTACTGGTTCAGTTTAGAAACTTTACTGAATTTTAGGCCATCCGTTAATAATCCAATGTGGATCACGTATAGGGGACATAAGGCATTGCCTCCGTTTTTATCAGAGATTCCAGCGCACCTTTATCGTACACCTGTGTCACCCCTGCGCAAGTAACACCATCTTTATCACGGTAATCAAGGCGAATGGCTGGTTCGCCTGAAGACCTGTCTCGCCTTGCCTGTTACCTCTCTGACGGAGGACGGAGCCGCCCCTCATTTCTTTCCCTCGTGGTGTTCACTGATGCCCCTCAACGCATGGTTGGTGCCGATTGTTGTTCCCGATGGGCCGTTTCACCTCCGCTTCCTCCCCTCTCCTCGCCAGTGTTAGCATGGCGTGGACCTGCGGAACTTGCGGACGTACTCTTGGACCTGCTACAAGCCCGGGTACTACCGGGTTTGGCCTTCTGGATGCTAAATTGCTAGCGACAAACCGTTCCTCCTCAGATTTCTTTACATCTAACATCTTGGATTTCTCTGTGTTGAGAGAGTCGTGGGTGAATGCTGGTGAATCCAGCGTCTTTCCAACTTTTACCTCCAGATTGTGATTGATTTTAACGCACCGCGTACATTGGGATGAGGCAGAGGAATTGCCACTATTCAGAAGCATATACAAGTGTAAAGAGCTTTTCCTGCCTATTTCCTTATAGCTTTGAACTTTGTATATTTGAACTTGGCTGCTCTTCTCCCGTACTATGCACTGTTTTCTATAGGCCACCAAAATATAACAAGGATTTCATAAATTACTTTACTGATTTCGAGGTGATGCCCAAATATATGGAAGTTTTTCAGACTCAGGATCCAATTCACAATACATTTGTCAATTGGCAATTCAATGTGCAATATCGTCATTCAATTTGAAAATGCATTTTACATTTTGTAATTCGATATTAATAGTGGCAATTCACACACACTTAAAGTCTGTCACACTACATACACACAAGACTATTGATCCACAGCAGTCAGGTAAGTTTTGTCACCATTGAAGATTGTCACTTGGAATGTACGTGGAATCAACAAGAAGGAGAAGCTCTTTAAAATATTTAACCATTTGAAAACCCTACAAGCAGACATTTCTTTACTACAAGAAACTCATATTCCCAAAACTATAGATTACACTCTGGCATCAACAGAGTTCCCACATGGTTACTTAGCCGGTTACAATTCTAAACAAAGAGGGGTCGCCATTCTGATAAGTAAAAAGATTAACTTTATTTATATTGATACTATTGTAGATCCAGAAGGAAGATATATAATCATTAATATCTTGATAGGAAACATTGAACATTGCACAGCTAATGTGTATGGTCCTAATGTTGACGACCCCTCTTTGTTTCACAGCTTCTTCACACCACTGTCTGCTCACTCTGGTTCCAAACTTATAGTAGGAGGGGACTTTAATTTAGTATTTAACCCAGAGTTGGACAGGCTAAGCAAAGCTGTGAGCAACAGGAACTGGCAATCAGTACAGACCTTAAAACAGTACATGGATGACTTCGGTCTCTGTGACACATGGCGTTCTCTTCATCCTACATCCAGGGAATACACCTTCTTCTCGCCAGTTCACCACTCTCACTCCCGTATAGATTATATTTTAGTAAATAACTCAGTGTCTGACACCACTATTCACTCCATCACAATCAGTGATCATGCACCAGTGTCCATTTCATTGATTAAGACAGTCACACCATCAAGCAGGAATTGGAGGTTTAACACATCATTAGTCAATGTTCAAGACTTCATCAGTTATGTCAGGAGAGAATGGGCAACCTTTATAGAAATCAAGAATACACCAGGAACCTCACCCTGTGTTCTTTGGGAGACTGTGAAGGCAGTTATGCGTGGTAGAATAACTTCATCACACACAAAAAAAGGGCATGCTACTTGAATTAGAATTAGAGCAAAAAATAAAATCTCTAGAGATTAAATATGCAGCCTCTCGAACCAATGATGTCATAGAAGACCTAAGGAATCTAAAGCTAATTTAAATAATATAATTGATTGCAAAACTCAGTTTTTGATAGATCAGTTAGATCAGAACCTTTATCATGCTAACAACTGTGGTATATTTTTAGCTAACTATTTAAAAAAATAATAAAGAGAAACTAATGATACATTCAATAACTAATAAGGAAGGGAGCATTACTCATGACCACTATGAAATAAATGATACCTTTTACCAAGAGATATATACAGCCCAAATAGATCCATCCACCTCAGCCATAGAGTCATTTCTGAATAAACTAGAACTGCCAAAGTTAAAGGAAGAACAAAGCACAATGCTAGACTTATTGTTGTCTTGCGCAGAACTACATGAAGCTCTGCAAGTAGCTATAAAAAAGCTCCAGGGCCAGATGGATTCCCAACTGAATTTCACACGGAGTTCTGGTCCTACTGGCACCCAGTTTTTACAAAATGGTAGTTGAAGATAAACAACATCATTCATTGCCAACAAATATCAATTCAGCCAACATAAACCTGCTCCAAAAAACATACAAAAACACCCTACGCTTTGTTTATTTAATGCCTAAAAGTGTGAATATTCATTGTCTGTCAGGTCCAAAGCTCTAAAACTTAAAAATTAGTATTCAGGTCTAATGATCCCACTGTAAAGTTTAAGTAGTATCAAATAAGTCCACTCACTAACCATTGGTTATGGTTGAACTATTAATCATCATCTTCATCGTTGAATTTTGAGCTAAAGAGTATTATTAGATGTTTATTTTATTCTCACAGTGTCAGCATTCTTGTAAGGAGGCCAAAAGCACTGACCATTGCAGACCCACGCAGCAGGAACCACCTCAACTTCATTTGTTTTCTGAAATATAACTGTATAAATGTTAAACATTTTGCAGCTTGTCTTTCTGCAACTATGCACCGTACAGTAGCTGCAAAAACATAGAAAAAAGAAAACATTGAAAATGTAAAATTTAGAACAGTAAGACATTTTTTGAACACAATTTACAACATTTCCAAATGACACGCACACCATAACAAATACAGTTTTGATTTGTTAATTTATTCTAGGAAGCAAGATCGTTTGTCAAAACTAGCAAGGATTATCTGATTATATTGTATCACATATTTTGGACAGAAATTCTATTTATTGTTTACCTACACGTGACTTACATCAGGAGTGTTGCCCTCCTTAATATCCATGCATGAGAGGAAAAACTGCAAACTTGTCTTAGTAAGGCAGCCTTGGACATTTCCTAACTTGCCTGTCAAGTTGGCAGCATTGCAGTGATGATGAGTTTAGACACCACACAGATACCCAACTGTCTGGAATCAAGAGGATGCATACAATATACAAGGCCTCTTGTTGGTTGTATTCTAAATCTACTATGTAACACTTACCATGGATCAGGAAGTTACACACTTTAATTATTTTCTGTCCTACTTTTACACAGCTGTCTTTACCAAGTGTTTTCAAAACAAATTTCCCATGCACAACTGCTGAACAAAGGGCGGCACGGTGGTGCGGTGGGTAGCACTGTCGCCTCACAGCAAGAAGGTTCTGGGTTCTGGGTTTGATTCCCGGAGGCGGCCCTGTGGAGTTTGCCCATGTTTGCGTGGGTTCTCTCCGGGTTCTCCGGCTTCCTCCCACAGTCCAAAGACGTGCATTATATTGATTGGCTTCTCTCCATTGCCCGTAGGTGTGAGTGTGTGTGAGTGAATGGTTGTCTGTCTATGTGTTGCCCTGCGATGGACTGGCGACCTGTCCAGCCTCTCGCCCGTAGCCAGCTGGGATAGGCTCCAGCACCCCCGTGACCCCGCACTAGGGAGTGCGATGGATGGATGGAACTGCTGAACATCTTCAGTAAAGCCAGATTGCAAAGGTCTATTTTGATGAACATCTCTGAAGATTGTTTGTCTCAAGAAAGTGTCAGCATTGCATGTACAGTACTGTCCATCTCTGAAAATGTACGACTCACTTGAGCCTACAGTAGGGATTCAGAGGGCTTCTTATCAGTCTTCTCAGTTTCCCAAGAAAATTTTCAAAGGGAAAGCCTGATATCTGATCCAAAGCTCCATGCTTCATACAGAAGAACAGACTTTTGTGTGCCCTGTAGCAATATATTCTGTGAATGTTATGATAGCAGCTTGTTAAGATGTTCGGCATGATTCATGACCCAAATTAGACTCTTTTACACATGCAGGTAGCACAGCAGCATGTACTAGGCTGATGCTGTCATCTGGCCACAATCCAGGGAAGAGTCAGGGGCATCACAGTGGGTAGAGTGAAGGGGAGAGTGGAGGCGTGACAGCTTTTCTGCATCTACTGTACATCATAGCACAGTGAAATGCAAGCTTTTAGCAGAGCTGTGAAGGACCTGTTACGTCATATAATATCAGTTGTTTTATGCATGTCGCATCCAGAACAACTGGGTCGAGGCACAATTATGTGGTCTATACACACTATTCACAGTGCTAATGGTACATTCTCACAGGTTGAGGCTGCAAAGCTGAGCTGCAGCTTCCATCATCCACACAACTAAAACCCGTTTCAGGCTCCTGTGATGGTTGTGGCTTAATCTATTTATACTCACATGTACTGCACAAATACATTTACAGTAAAGCAAGCTACTTGTAGATAACAACACACCTGTGCCAGAAAATATTTACCTGTCTTCCTTACTTAATGTGCAGAACAGCTGTTAGTCAGTAGCTGAAAAGTGGCCGTGAGATGAGAAGGTTCAGTTTTAGGATAAATTAGTGATTAGTGATTTTTAGAGTTACCTGATGTGGTTCACAGATAACACCACTACAACAGAAACTACAGATTAGAACCAGATCATGTTTAGGGAAGCATTGCCATGCCAACATCACTGTGTCTGTGTCACTATGTTCCACACAGCTTTTCTGCATCAGTGCTGTTTACCTCATCAGTCCTAGAGTCCAGGCCGTGTTTGATTCATGTTTTCTTTATCATCTACTGATGTGCTCAAGGTGCCTCTGCTGCACACTTTAGCCCGTGTAAATGCGCTATCGTTCCATCAAGGATGTATTAACAATAGGTCTGAGTATGGTGAAAGAATATTTGATCCCTCTTGAGTTGGATAAAATGTGTTTCATGCTCCATAGTTTTATAATGACAGTTGCTCTTTTTTATTTGTTTCCACAGAATCACACTCGCTGCTCTTTGTTGCACATTGTCATGTTTACTATGGCCACTAGGTGTTACATAGTTATGACATCCTCCTGGTCAATGCACGTTTGATAACTGCACTTGGTTTCTGGATGACCTGAGTCATTGGCATGGCTCATCCTGCTGCCTTAGTGTGCTGTTCTCATCTGATTCCCTGTTCATGCCTCCACACCTGTAATAAAAGTCAGGGGTTATCTGTGTTATATTAATGAGAGAAGGGTTATCTCTGCTTCAAAGCAAGTAATTTACATCACACTCCTCAGGGCGGTGGGTGAGGCGATTAGGTCTGTGGCACATCTCCTTTGGCCACACAACAACAAACCTCACCTGATTTGTGTGAGGTTTGGTGTAAATAGGCCCTAACGTTAACACACTATTGACATGTGAAAGATAAGAAAGTGACCTTTATGTAATGCAGTAATAAGTAAGTAACAGTAAGTAATGCAGTGACGATGATGTTTTTAGTTGGTGCATCCTGATCTTAACTTGCAGTCTTACAGTATACAAACCAAAGCAGATACTTGTTTAGAAGGTCTTCGCTGCCTTTTGTGTCTCATGCTGTGAACAATCTCGCTCTTCCTGATTATTCCAACCCCTTCATCTTATTTTGAGTTTTAACATGAATACATTGATGCACCGTTATGATGACAAATAGGTTTGATTTTTGTATGTGGATTACATTTGTAATGCCTGCTCAGTATATTACTTTAAACTAAGATGTTCTCAGGAAGAGCATTAGTGAAGACCAGATATTTGCACTTAAACATAAATAATGCAAAGTTGCACTGGTGTGTGAAAACACATCTAACCACAAACACATTTTACAGTTGTTAACTTTTGGAATCTGTCACTTGATGACCTACATGTACAGTATATGCACAGTTCTGGCACCAAAAGACAAAGGCATCTGTGGTGGATGCTGTGGTTTCCCAAGAGCCAAACATGTTAATGGTTCCACGAATCCTAGGTAGCATTCATGCTGAGGACAGAAGGAGGCCATGAATGGATCTTTCTGAGCACGATGCGCTACATAAGATTAGAAGACATCCTGCCAAGCCACAGCGTCACCATAGCTTTGATCACTATACAGTCATCATGACTCCTGTCAGAACCAAGCTCATCTTGGCTCACAGTCACATAAATGCACCACACGGAGTACAGTGTGAGGGGAAAGAGTGGCACATGCCATTCAACAGTGACTGTAGGTCAGTGAAAGACATTGATGAAGGTGAGGGTAGAGCGCTGTATCAGCGGTCCCACTGCATGTTTAATGACACAGAATTATTGGCCTTGTTTAGGAATCTAAACTGATCCAAAACAGGAAAGACTTGGGTTTCAAGGGCTCACATATTACATCATCACAAATCTCTGCATGTGTGTGAGTGTGATGAAGCGTCTGTCAGTCTGAATGTTGGGATGGAATAGACCAAACTGGCCTTTCCAGTACTTATCATGCAATTCTCTCTCTGTTCAGTCACTTAGAGGGGGTGCTGTTCGACTGTGGCTGTGAGATCCGCTGGCTGCAGCTGTGGCAGCTGAGAGGAGAGGTGGGGCTTAGCACTCAGCGCCTACATTGTCATGACGGCATTCAGAAGATACTGCTGAACGATATGAACATCAGCAGCTGTGGTAAGAACGGTCGCCATCCCCTTCACCTCACACTATAGACATTTGGTGTGACACAGTAAATGTAAGCTTCTCTCACCTCTGGAAGCTCTAGAGGTTTCTGTGGAAACCAAGGTTAGTCTTGTAAACATTTGAAGATGATGTGTCTTGTCTTTCTCTCAGACCTGCCCGACATCAGTGTGAGCCACACCAACCTCACAGTCATTGAGGGCGACCGAGTGACAGCCATCTGTAACGGTTCAGGCTTGCCGTTACCGGAGGTGGACTGGCCTGTCAATGGCCTGCATTCCATCAATGCACAGGAGGTACGGAAGACTTGCAGTTACACTTCTAGTAGGAATACATGGCTATACCTGAATTTTATACTTACTTACGTAGCTGCAAGTTGCTAAAACTTATCTCATGAATAACTTGTATGCCAGTTGGCATTAATCATTGACATGATGTCCAGCAGCAACAAACCATTCTACAACAACTTTTCTTGTCTTATTCATTGCTTTTACCTTGCTCATTAAGGTCATATTTCCTGATTAGGCTGAAAGCATTGTGTGATGTGCAGTGGTCTACTCTATATTCATATATAGCTGTCACTGAAGTGAAAGGCGGGTTCTACAGGTCTCCAGTCAATCACAGAGCCACGTATTGTTTATACAACAGACCCAGACTCATGGCTGCCAATGTATTTTGTTGTTTTCTCTCCAGGCTAAAGTTTACGACAACAACACCATCCATTCCATCAACATTACTTTAGTCAATGTGAGCAGAGACGACAATAACTTCCTGCTCACGTGCACAGCCACCAACGTTGTGGGTATGACCAATGCTTCAATCCAGCTAACGGTCCACTGTGAGTACATGCAGTCAACACGTACACGCTGCTCTGTTCTCTCAGTCTGTGTGGTTTTCATATTCATGACTGTTTACATGCAAATATTGGTATAAATTACCCTGTGATTAAAAGGTCACAAAAGCACAACACTACGGAAAAAATATTACAAAAATGTTTGTTGTTGTTAATGATAATGTTAATTTTCTTTTCTTTCCTTTCTTTTACAGCTTTATAACGTCCTTTTGATTTACTGTATTTGTAAGATAGATGCTCTTAGACAGTACTGGCTGTTCTTTCGATATCCATTCAAGGTCAGAGCAGATCATAACACATTTTCTTGGCTTCCGTAGCTTTATGGTTCACATTTGACAGTTTTAGAGCAAGGGCTAAATTTAAATTAAAAGATTCCTAGATTCATCCTAGACTGTGCTGCGCTTGGTCCCAAAACAATAAACAAATGGTCAGATAGTGATTTTTTGGCAGCATATGACCCGAGCCAACTGATGAATCTAGCATTATGTAAACGTTAATGCATATGTCTTTCCAATGTTTATGTGCATTAGAAAGTACTACAATCATGAATGCACCATTTTGTCAGTGCAGTCTCCACCCACACATCAGCCTGCGCCCAGAGGGCCAACTGTCAAAATGCTTTAAGGTGCCTTGTTCTCAAGGCAAGCCTCAAACTCAGTTCATTTGAGAACTGAACTTCCTGCTCACTATTTGAGGCTTGGATGGTTGTTTGTTTGGAGCTTTGCCAGGACAGATGAGTCAGTGCACAACACATTAAAACAGCTACATTGCTCATTGAGGCATGAGCTGTGGTTTATATAGTTATAATGATGGATGAACAAGAGAAAGAGTAATTCAGGAAAAGATGCATAGTCTGACAAGCTGAAAAGCAAAAGTACTGTTTGTGTAATATCAATGTTTTATTTGTTATTTTGTAATTCGGTTATCAATACCTTCCAAGGGTGTAAAGATCTAGACGTAAAGTTGGTGCCCTGACTAAAAAACACAACAAGCCTGGAATCAATTCAGAAACCTCATCAAGATTTTGAACATACAAGCAAATTTAAAAATTATTCTGATAATATACAGTACAACAGTCATAGTCAAAGGTCAGGTTCCAAGGTTCCAAGACTAATATGTGACAGCCTGTATGTCAATATAATTTAAAAAAAATTATATATCTTATTAGCAGCCCCCGGCAAGGCCTTGAGGGAAACAGTGACTGTCGGGTGACCCCTGAAATTAAAACCCTACTGAACAAGAAGTAGTAGTGGGCTTTTAAAATAAGATAAGATAAGCTTTATTGATCCCACAGTTGGGAAATATTTAATTGCTGGAACATCCACAATACATCAAAGAAATTGTGCAGGATTGAAGAAAAAAGGAGCATAAGAAATAATTGTAACAATAATAATAATAATAAACACCATATGTACATATTTACACTTCACTAATAGTGTCCAAGATAAAGTGATCAACAACAGTGCAGATTTGAGCCTGTTGAACCTCCACTTTGTACAGTCTAATAGCGGTGGGGATGAAGGACCTGCGGTAGCGCTCCTTCCTACACTGTTGGTGGATCTGTCTGCCAGTAAAGACGCTGCTTAGAGCTCCCACAGTCTGGTGCAGTGGATGAGAGGAATTGTTCATGATGAATGTCAGCCTGGCCAACATCCTCCTCTCACCCACCTCCTCCACCAAGTCCAGTGTGCTACCTACCACAGAGTCATAGAATGTTCTTAACATAGAATAGAATAGAATAGAATAGAATAGAATAGAATAGAATAGAATAGAATAGAATAGAATAGAATACCTTTATTGCCCCGCAATGGGGAAATTACTATGTTGCAACAGCACGAAGACATATAGACATATATAGAGAAGAAATAGCATAATAATAATAATAATGCAATAATTTATTCTTATTTATTTATTTATTTATTTATTCTTATTTCTAAAATAAGAATTTAGAAATTAGAACTTAGAACTCCACAGGTTATCAACATTATGTACACAATGAGGTAAGGTGACTGCACCAAACAAAGTGAGTAAGATATTAAAGTGTCTGGTGCAATTGCCCTGGAGGTGTAGCGTGTGTGTGGGAGTGTGCTAGATTTGCGCACCATGTTATAATTGCTCGTTATAAAGTCTGAAAGAAGCAGGAAGCAAAGACCTGCGGAATCTCCCCTTCCCACAGCAAGGGTGGATCAGTCTGTCTGAATCTGCTCTCCAGGGCAGACAGTGTGTCCTGCAATGGGTGGGACTCGTGGTTCAGCATAGATGTGAATTTTGCCAGAACCCTTCTGTCTCCCACCTCCCTCACTGACTCCAGAGTGCAGCCCAGGACAGAGCTGGACTTTTTGATGTCCTTAAAGGCCTGCACACTCCAAAAAAACACTCCACCTCCTCAGCAGGTGGAGGCGACTTTGGCCCTTCTTGTACAGGGCATCAGTGTTATTATTTCAGTCCAGTTTAGTTTTTGGTTGAGGTGAACACCCAGGTACTTCAAACTATCCAGAGTCTCTATGTCTGGATGCCCTGGATGTGTGTGATGTGTTTTTCTCCTCTGGAAGTCTATCACCATCTCCTTGGTCCTCCTGGTGTAAGACTGGCACAAGTGGTTGCCCTCGCACCAGTCCACAAAGTTCTTGATGACTGAGCTGTTCTCCAGCTTGTTCTGTCGTCTGAGAACTTTTAGATATGACAGCTGCTGGTGTTGTATATGAAGCCCAAGGTGTAGAAGGTGAAGATGAATGGTGAGAGCTCCATCCCCTGAGGGGCCTCAGTGCTGGAAACCACCACCTCAAACAGACAGTTGTGCAACCTCACGCACTGTAGTCGGTTAGTGAGGCAGTCGGTTGTCTGTGCTGTCAGCTGTTTGCCCACTCGTGTCAAAGAACATGACCCTCACAGCGGTTCTGGCAGCCTCCAGGTGAGTCAGTGCCCGGTGCAGCAGTTAGATGACAGCATCATCCACCACGATGTTTGGCCTGTATGTAAACTGCAGCGAGTCCATTGCTGTCCCCAACACAGAGTGAAGGTCGCTTAGGACTAGCCTCTCCATGGTCTTCATCAGGTGGGCGCTCAAGGCTAGTGGTCTGTAGTAGTTCCGTTCCTTAGCGTGTGTTGTCTTAGGGACCGGAATCACAGGAGGAGGTTTTTCCACAGCTCAGTGACTGTCTCCACACTGTCTACTTTTGACAGTCTAAAACACCATAAACAGCAGCTCGTAACTTTACTCAAACTTCACAGGGCAAGTTAAAACAATTAAAGGTCAAATATATTACTTACTCAGTGCTCATTTGATCATTCTGTCCCCGCTGTTTTTTTCTGATCTGTCCTGCAGCACAGAGACATAATGCGTCTAGCCTGTGGCTCTGTTCTGTCTCTGGTCTCTCTGCTGCGGGTCCTGATTCCTCACGGGTAGCCTCGTCCTCCTCCAAACAGCGTTTGTCGCTGTACAACTAACCACAAATATCATACTGTGCTGAGGAACTTGCTGTCTTCTAAATAATCTACAGCGGGACCTCTGGCCATTGAATTTTAGTGCTGTAAGAGTATGCGAGGAATAACAATAGCGAATTGAGCTGTTGTGCTCCAGCAGGCTGGCTCCGCCCCCTCTCAGCTTGCTGGAGCAGGTACAGAGGAAACTAGGAAGAACTAGTTTTTGAGCCCACAGCAAACCATCTGCCTAGGTGTCTTACGGGAGCAGTAAATGATAACTTCTCTGCATTGAATTTATGGAGCAATCTGAGTGTCTCTTCATTCTTAAATATTACCCGAGGTTGTTTTGGTCAACCCCCACTGAAACACACATATTTTCCCACCAAAGTGAGGACATTTTGACAAAGTAAGGACATTTTGGCAGGTCATCAGTTCTTTGAAGGCCTGTTTGAGAATTAAGATGTGATATTATGGAGCTGAGATTAAAATTGAGTTTTGGTTCGGATTAGAGCAAAGGTTAGACATCTAAGTTTAGCTGTGATGGTTAGGGGTAGGGTAAGGGGCTAGGGAGGCATTATGTCACTTTGTCGTAAGAACAAGGATGTGTGTGTGTGTGTGTGTGTGTGTGTGTGTGTGTGTGTGTGTGTGTGTGTGTGTGTGTGTGTGTGTGTGTGTGTGTGTGTGTGTGTGTGTCAACACACTTGATAAGGGGGATTCATTTGTGGTAGGATGGCTGATGGCTTGAGTTTCTTCTGTTCCTATGAGCTGTTGTAAGATGATGACACTGAGCAAATGTCCCAATCGATCATGTAATTAGCGCATTAGAATGATGACCACAGTGTTTCTGTTCCTCTGCATCTGCTCACATCCTCCAACTATTAATACAATAAGACGCTAGAAGCTTGATTGCAGTGCAGGAATATAACATATGAGTTGTCTGTCCTCTAGCTCATGTCACCCTTTGCTCTTTGCCTTTTCAGTTCCTCCCACCATCATCAAGCTGAAAGAGCCAGAGCGTCGCCACGACACATGCATAGAGTTCACTGTTCGAGGCTCTCCCCATCCAACCTTACGGTGGTTCTACCAGGAAAAGGTACTTTTCTTTTACCAGGAATGCTGTCCTGCCCAGCAAGCAACACTGCCCCCACAGATCTAATAAACCATGTCAGTGTTTACTACCAATATGAAAAAGAAAAAAACATAATTGTTTACTACTTGCTTTACTACAAGGCATTATCATAGTTAACTTTCACTTTTATAATATAGAGGAATCCCATAAGTAATAAAAAGGATTACAAAATAATATTTTACCCGCAGAAAATATATTACATTCAAATTAATGAAACTCAAACTTTCTTATTTGTTAATATTGATTACGGAAAGAAAGGAATCAGCATCTTTTGTGTGTGATACTGGAGAAATCAAGTCCTACTGTTATGGAAATCTTCTTATAAAGAAATCAACTGGAGATCATCAATGTGAGCTTAATGCTCACAGATAAAAATTAAACAATATATAAAAAACATAGATAACACACCAGGATAACAATAAAAGTGCCTTTAAAGCCAGTAACCATTGAGGCAGTTGAGTGCAATTGTCCATGTTTATCTGGCTGTTGTGCGGTGGATTGTCTATGATTGACTGGAGTCTGTTCAGCGCATGTTGCTCCGTCACAGAAGTTAGGCTGTTCAACTCTGCTAATGATAGAGCCTATCTTCCCAACCAGCTTATCCAGTCACAAGGATTCCTTCTTCTTTATGCTGCCTCCCCAGTGCACCACTGCATCAAAGAAGGTGCTTTACACAAACTGGTAGAACATGTTCAGCATCTTTTTGCAGAACTTTTTAGGAAGTACAGTAAAACACACAGTGCTTGTGTTAGTTGTCCAGTCCAGTTTCTCATCCAGCTGTACTCCCACCACCTTCATGTGACCATTGATGGTCATCGGCTCCAGTTGAGGACCGACCATAGGTCAGTCTCTTGCGGTGCTCCTGTGACCAGTATGTCTGACTTGTAGTTACCTATGTGTGAATGGGCTGGAGTGGTTAAATCTTTTGAAAAAATTGTTAAGCTGATCTGCTCTCTTCACGTCACCTTCAACAATTCCTCTCTTTGAGCTGCATCCAGTGATTGTTTTCATCCTGTTCCACACCTCCTTCATGCTGTTGTTCTGAAGCTTCTGCTCCAGCTTCTTCCTCCTTCACCTCCCTGAGCTGCACTTTGTGTTTTCTCACTACATGTTTAAGTTCCAGCTGATCGCCATCCTTAAAGGCCTTCTTTTTTGGGTTCAGACTCTAGTCTAGATAGTTGGGATTAGTTCATCACAACAAATCAACATATTTAAAGAAAACATTCATTTCTACTAGAACAAGCAAACAAACTATAATATAATTCAGAACTGACTAATCCTGGGTGTCAACCTGCTCTGGACCAGGATAGGTTTCAAGAGTACATCTTCATAATGATTTTATTTAGGTTAATTCAATCTACTTATTATATGACTCCAATGTGAGTGTTTCAACACAGGCATCCAAATAAATCTCCATGGTAACTAGATTGGGTTTAAGTGATCCTGCTTTTGTGCAAGCAAGTTAAGGATAAATTCTACCAGGATATCTTTGTTGTCTTGTGTTTTGCAATAACCCTCTGCACAATTATTACTGTATCACAATATGATTATAATTGGGATGATTTAATGTAATTTAATGTGCACTGCTCCATTAAGGCATAGGGTTCAGATAAATTGGATTCATGATGTGTAAAAGCTGATCATACATACATTGTGTACAGCTGATTTAAAAGCATAAAGTGTCAAAGTTTTAGATGCACAGATACTGGTTGTGTATCTCTATGGCACTGTTTATTTGTTGCTTTGTTGTCACTCAGGAAATCTCTCACACTGAGTATGTGCGTCTTGACATGGATACGTATCAGGACTACATAGAGGGCTGCCTGACCTTTAAAAACCCAACGCACCACAACAACGGCATGTACGCATTGGAGGCTACTAACTACCTGGGTATAGCCAGCAGTAAGGTGTACGGCCACTTCCTGGACAAGCCCTTCAACGGTAAGTCAGAACATGCGCATGATGTGTAAGCAACACACAACATTTCCCTTCAACAGGAACCACCAATTTAGAGATCAGACTTTATGCCGCTATTTTATGATGTTACAGATTTTAAAGCTGTTGATGCACTTTAATGCTCTTAACTCTAAGCATGAAGACGTGAAGAACCGGCAGACAGTGTCATGTTACATCCCTATGCTTCCACAGAGGTTTTCATTAGCAGCTCTATCTATGCATGTCGTGATGTAGTTATGTAATGCTTAAATATAGTATAAGTGTAAATTGGATGTGGAGGAAATAGGACGTTAATTATATTTAGATGAGAGGCGAAGATGTTACCTGTGTTATTTCTGGTGTTTTGATCTTCTTCACACTCAAACACCCCACTTCTAATCTCACACTTGCTCCTGTTTTAGTCTTTTAGCTGAAGGATCATGTTGTTTCCACCTCATTGTTTGTACAATATCTTTTCCATCTTTTCTTGTCTGTCATTCTTCTTTCGCAGGATCAGAACTGGATTATGATTATGGTAAGTGCTTTTTTTATGAGAGGTGTCTTTGTGATATGTTCCAGGCAGTAATACTGACGTTAGCTTGTGTCACATAATAGTCATTCAACATAATACGCAATGGTAATACACAATACTGCAGACATCACTCCAGTGACACCTGACTGACAGTCACAGTATAGTGACGTCTAAAGCCTGTGGTATTACAGTATGCAACGAGAAAGCTATTAGTCATACAGTTTACAGTTGTTAGTAGCTCATTTTCATCCTGTTTTTATACATAAGTACATTTAATTGCTCTATGTAGTGCTACTGTAGATAGCTCCATAATAATGAATACTGTTACACTGCAAGTGAGATTACTTAAAAATGTGTGGAAACTGGTTGCCTTGAAAAATTTAAGTAATGGTAAGTAAAGACTTAAGTGAACTCAACTTAAAAAATAGAATACTTAAATGTTTAATTTGAGTTCACACAAAATCGTTAATGGTATTAACTCATCTGCTATATTCCACTTAAAACTTGACGTTCAGGGCACTAATTACTTGATTTATTGATTTAACTTATAATTATTTATAATACTAACTATGTTATTCAGTGGTTTCGAGCAAAATTTTATAACTAATTTCTATTTAATTTAAATACTAGAACAATGAAATCATGAAAAAAACACAGTCAAAACAAATGTATTCTTGTTCTTTCTTTTAAATTCAAAATCAGAATTTGTAAAACTGGTCGAAAACAGGTTATAAAATACAGTAGAATATGGTTTTGGACATTGTACTATTTTGTTTATTAAACATGACGTTCAGGTTTACAGTGTATCTCTAGAAGGACAGACTACAGTAGGTCAGAGTGTCTAAGTCACTTCCATGTGGTTTGGGAACCTTCCTCATGCTGAATCTCCTTCTTGTTCTCTCTCAGTGACACCAACTGCAGAGACTCACAGACCTGAGGAAGATAATTTCGGGGTGAGTGACTTAACTATTATATTACTACTATATTATACTATACTACTTTAAAAACCCATGTGTGCTGAAACTGCTTCCTTCCAAAATTAAAGGAAACGAAAATCTTTGTAACCTTCTTTAGCTTCATTCTATCTGTTTTTGGCTGTGGGGACTGGAGAGACCCTCCACAGAAACCCCCCAGGAATCGTTCTCCCCCAGCTACTTCTCCAGCAGCACAAACAAGCTTGTCAGTTGCTCAAGTCATGTAACAAAATCAGCCTTTCACACATGACTCGGGGCCAGCTACAGCGAGCTGATCACTTGCTCAGTCAGCAGGGATCCTTGGTATGAGCATAAAAGTCAGTAGTCCTAGTGTTAAGTAATTATTCTTATTGAACCTTATAAGTGTGATATTAAGATAAGAGAGATAAGAGAATCTTTAGTAGTCCCACAGTGGGGAAATTTCAGCTCACAAACAGCACAGGCAAAAAAAAAGTACAGCAACAGAATCAGACTTAAGCTGAGGTGGCACCGTACAACACTATACAGATTGAGTATGGAGTCATAGGTTGGGTTATTGTATGTTGTATAAATATAACAGATATTGCACAGTTTTGCACAAATATTACAGATGTACAGACTTCATTTCCTGCATAGCCACTGATAGAGTGGGTCAGTTATTAGTTATTGTGCAGAAGGTAGTTAACAGTGTCTTATAGCAGTGGGTAAGAAGGGTCTACGATATCTCTATGTTCTTCTTGTGCGTTCACTCTTTGCTAAAATACTCTTGTGGCTGCTGAGTCTGAGACCTCATTCAAAAGTAATTAAGTTCAACACTTGTAACTGAATGTTCCCATCAGTCAATACAACCAACTATGTTACACCTTCCAAAACTAGTTCCATATAGTTTTATACTGTATAGATGAGTGTTTTTGTGATTGTAGGTGTCAATAGCAGTCGGCCTTGCGGGATTTGCCTGTGTGATGCTGGTGGTTCTTTTCCTTCTCCTGAACAAGTATGGAAGACGGTCCAAGTTTGGCATGAAAGGTAAGAAGCCATCTCTGTGTTTCTGAACAGGATGAATTCTTGTGTCCAAGACTGAGACACATTACAGTAGGACTAATTGTGGCTAACAGAACAAGCAGGCAGCAATAAAAAGATATGCTGCTGGAAGTATAGAATATCACTTAGGTCAAAGATTCATGTGTGTGTGCGAGATGTCATGTGTCTCATCATCTTCATGCTTCTTGCTTCCCAAGAAATTAAACTGCCAAAGACAGAGGCAGACACCTCTCTCAGAAGGTGTATTGGCCACTTAGCGCTGCCCTTAAGCCTTGAGTTTATATTACTACAACCTGTTGCATTCAGACTGATCTCGCCTCTGTCAGGGAGAATTTAATGGAAGTTCACCACAAGGATAAACACAGAAACTAAATAAATCTGCATTGTCCTCCTCCATCACCTATTTTAGATGCAGCAGACACTGCTGTGGTAGTAAAGGTGGCATTTTACCACTTTTTATAGATGAATTACTGAGACACTATCCATCTAGAAATCCTTTCTGTGACATCTCTGCCCAGGCAGAGGATGTTTATTTTTCTCCACTTTGTGGTTTTTGGTGTAAAAATATAAAGAAGGTTTGATGGATTGCCATGTTAAAGTCACACACTTGTTGCTGAGTTTAATCAATAAGCTTTTGAAACAAGGGCAAAACGTAAGTTTTGCACATGCTGATTTTCTTTTTTTGTCCTGTCCAGCAGTTCAACAAGCAGCATGTATTAGTCGGAATGCCGTATTGTGATGGACAGTTTTTCTTTAAGAGGAGTATATAAATATATATACAGTATATACTCTTCTTGATTAATGGTTTATTTTTGGCTTTATTTAGTCGATCCTAAATATGTGTGATGTCCTAGTGCTGGTGGGCAGGTTGAGTTTGTGCGTTGGGGTGTGTGTGTGTGTGTGTGCGTTGGGGGGTGCAACCAGCTGCTGAAACCAAACAAATCAGTTAAGCAAAAAATAGACACAGAGTAAATAATATAATATACCCAGGACCTTCTCGCTGTGAGGCGACAGTGCTACCCACTGCACCACCATGCCGTCCTCATCCAAACATACATATACATATATAATAAACACTCAACACAAATTATTATACATAATCTCATAATACTTAATAATAGCCATGACATACAACATCACAACTACCATAATCACATATTATTGATATTGATAGTGATAAGTACCAGTAATATTTACAGGCAGACGTTGGTGCATGAACAATGCCACATGTGAAAGCCAAGGTGATGGGAGGAGCTCTGCCACCACACCCAGTCAATGAGTGGAGGGAGGAAACCCAAATGCCCAATAACTCAATAATAATAATATTACTTCTGTTTTTTGTTCATCCATGTTTAGTGCTAGCTTTGCATCTGGCCATATGCTCACCAGATGTTCGCAATAGACAATAAGTCATGATATTTAATGCCCAGTACTCACCTCAGACCTCCCCCAGATTGTTGCAAGTTATCGCCTCATTCCAGCGTTATCTTGTATGTATTCAAGTTACAGATCTTGCCTGTTAACTGATTCTGCCTTAGTCCAGTCTCCGTGTACAGTAGCCAAGCTTATCTTGTTTTGACCCTGACTGCCTTGACCGCCGATTCTGCCTGCTCCTTTTTGATATTGCCACTCACCGTAAGTCTGTCTCAGAACTGTGCCTGTCCTTGGATTCTGCTGTGAACATTAAACTCTGTTTAACCTACCTTCTGTTCTCCGACACGTGCATGTGGATCTAATTCGTTAAGTCGCCTGACAAACGTAGTGACCCTGGTGCCATGGCGCTCATCATCGACAAGTTATAACAAAACATAAAGAACACAAGAAAAGAAATGATCATCACATCAAGTTATGAGATTACTTAAATATAATGGCCCTGATGTGATCTGGAGTCAGACGTGCTATCATTGCGCCATGGAGTCTTTGCAGCTGTTACAAAAGCTGTTTGGATTAGGTCAAATTAAAGGAGTACAAGCATAGTGACAGGCAAGAAAACAATTCAACATCCCAAACAAAGTAACCCTGATGTGATGAGCTCATATCCTCAACAACATATAACATGATTTAATGATTGATTCAAATCATCAACAATTTATGACAAGACCTTAAAAAGGTGCCGCTGGTGTGATGAGCTCATCATCAACAAGTCATAAGAAGAGATAAACAACAGGTGTCACAAATGGCATATGTTATGAGAGGACTTAAACAACTTGGCTCTAAAACACTCCTCAAATCAAGTTAGGAGATTCCTTAAACATATTGAGCCTGACATGATTTCAACATGCAACTTTCTGATCCGGAGACAGACGTGCTACCATTGCACCACAGAGTCTTTGCAGCCAACACAAAAAATGTTTGCAGTAGGTCAAATTAAAGGAGCACAAGCATAGCGATAGGCGAGTGAAAGAATCAACATCATAAACAAACTCTGACTTGATAAGTTCATATCATCAACAAGTTATGACGATACTGAAACATGACCCTTATATAATGAGATCATGTCATCATAAAGTTGTAACGTGAGTTGAACATAGAGACCCTGATGTGATAAGCTCATATCGTCAACAAGGTGTAGCTCATGATCACAATTTGTTACAAATCTTTTGACATATTGACATAATTATGTTATGAGAGACCTCAAACAACACAACCCTGAAATTGCCCAAAACTTAAGTTATGAGCTTTCTTAAACACAATGATTTGAACACACTACCTTCTGATCTGGAGTCGGAATGGCAGAAGTGACAACCATTGAATCACAGAGAGGAGAGGACTTAAAACAAGATTGCCCTGAAATGACCCTCACATCAAGTTATTAGCTTCCTTAAACACAGTTTCCCTAACATGATTTAAACATGCAGCCTTGTGATCTGGAGTCAGATGCGCTACAATTGCACCACAGATTACTTGCTGCTAACACAAAACATCTTTTGAGTAGGTCAATTAAAGGAGCACAAGCATAGTGACAGGCGTGTAAAAGATTCTACGTCATAAATAAACTGACCTAATATTATGAATTCATATCATCATCAAGCTATGACAAGGCTGCAAATCTGACCCTGACATATTGAGATCATATCAGAAAAGGGCATAAATGCAGTTATGACATGACTTAAACATATTGACCCTGTTGTGATTTGAATAAAAAATTGTCTGATCTGAAATGAGACAGGCTACCAGTTTCCCACAGAATCTCTATACATAACATAAAAATATCAAATTAAAGGAGCATAACCATAGTAATAGGCGGGTATAATATTTGACATCACAAACAATCCGACTCTATGATGATGTGCTTATATCAACAAGTCATAATGTAACTTAAACGACGTGACCCTGATGTGATGCTTCAATTTTCACATACAGTAGCCAAGAGAGTAAAGTTCTCGATTGTAATGCCACCACAGTGTGTCATTGGTGGTCTATGGATTATCGGCCTTTGGTGAAGAAAAGCCTTTCTTACAACCTTTACCCAAGTCCATAACACTGAATAAGGAGGTACTGTCAAAGTGTCCAGAGGCTTCACAACAGGGTACAGCACATATGCAATACCTACACAGCCATAGGCCAGATTAAAAGACTCCAGGGTGCAAAACACACACAGTCAGTAAATTTGAAATAAAAGTATTTTAATAGAACAGGAAATTGTACCAGGATGGATGAAAAGCATGTTGACAGAAAGAAACTGTCACTGTCACATAGTGATGAATGGCTTAACAAGATTGAGATTCATTCTAAAAGGTAGTGCCCAAAGTTGCATCATGTTGCAAATCAGTAATGAGACCCAGCAAAAGATTCCCCAGACAAAGAAACGAGCTAATCTTCACTGGCCAAGTCAGGAGGGACTCACACATACATACACACACGCACTCTTCATCAACCATCTGTTCAGTTGGTGCTACCTTTCAATCCTGCATCACTGCTGCTTATGTGTCCTGTGCTTCCATCACACACATAATCTGACTTGCACCCACCAAGATAGAGTGTGTTGATACGAAGTCTCAGCCACTCAAATGGAGGCTTTTTAAAGAAGACAGAGCTGAGCAGAATTGGTGATTCTATTAAATCCCCATAAATTCCCTACTTCATACACTTAGTCCATTTGCAGGATAGGGAAATTGTATCTTTGTTTTCTGTTCCATATAAATATCATCATCTTTATCGTGATGCTTTTAGAGCTAATATTCCTTTAATGTCTAGACTGAGTGCCCATCCACCGCTCTGTCTAATTCAACCTGAGGTTGTTTTTTTTTGCTTTGTTTTTATTTATACTTGATAACAACAAAAACATAATATCAAGGTATTTGTGTAATACATCACACATGGTAATGGCCAATCCTATCAATCAGTTCAAATGATAAAGTCACGTCTGCTCTCTTGTATATCTTGTTAATTTGGTCCATTTTTTACCCATTTGTGTCAGCCTTTCCGTAGGGTGAATGTTCTCAATTGTCTGCCTCCACCCCTCTTGCGTTGGGCAGACAGGAGGTGGAAGGTTTTTATAAAAACATTTTTGATTCAGGGATACAGAAATATTTTAGTATGCTTATTACTTAATTATTTTATAATTATTTCAAATGTTTCTACAATTTCTTGCTTATAATGTTAAAATACAGCTAAATATTCCATCAATAAAACCAAAGAAAATATGGTGGAAAATGTGTGTGCTTATCTGGGTCCTTGTCCTTAGCTCTGACTAACTAAGCTCTGACTATACTGTAATTAACAACAGATCATACAATATTGTGCTGCCAATATTTTGACGAAAATGTTCATGATGCCTCATTCAAAAGCTCATTTCATAGAACTGTTATCCAGTGGCCAATATACTTTAACAATAAATTTTAAAGATTTACAGAGGTTTTAGAGATTGACAGGAGCTGGTTTAACGGAGTTACACCTGTCTTATTTCGGTACTACCTTCGCTGTCTCTCCTCTCTCATGTTTCCGCATGCACCAATGAGGATAGGTCATGTGGAGAAACATGCTTCATTTAATTTCACATTTTCTGGCAGAAATCTGTTGTTTATGTTGCTGTTTCTGCTGTGCATTATTTGAGTTTTTAGTTTTACGTACAGGGATTAGCTTGGTGACCTGAGCTCCTCATGTTAGCATGTTAGCAATTTCGTGTTATGTTGTATTGTAGCAATTTTGTACACTTTATTTATTTATTCAGGGAGCTGTGAAGTGCAGAGATGGAAACATCTATACATCTACATGTTTGTTATTTGTTTCATGCAGGTATGGGTTTATTATTTCATTATTTTAGATTATGCTCACCACCGTATTTAAGCACCTTTTCTTTTTGCTTGTATAGCCGCCGTGAAGGGCCAACTGTGTAAATTATGTTGAGCTACTTGTGCTGTCTCTCCTCTCACGTTGCAGCATGCACCAATGAGGGCAGCTGTGCAGTGCAGATAAGGAAACATCCATACATCTACATATTTGTTATTCGTTTCCTGCAGGCCAATAAATGAGAAAATAAAAGTCCAACTA
Organism: Betta splendens; assembly: GCF_900634795.4. Taxonomy (NCBI): domain Eukaryota; kingdom Metazoa; phylum Chordata; class Actinopteri; order Anabantiformes; family Osphronemidae; genus Betta; species Betta splendens. The sequence goes on from NC_040886.2 coordinate 930,783, forward strand.
CTGGAGTGAAAGAGAGAAGATTAGTTAAACATGGAACAATGATGGATAGAAGAGATAGAAGAAAACAGAGGAGCTCAGTGTATAAATGAAGTCCCCCCCTATGTCTATTGCGGATTAACTAAGAGATGGTTCCTGTGACTAAAAATCATTGCCAGTGACCTGAACCATCTCTAAAAGCTTTCTCAAAAGTGTTCTGCTGGGAGCATAAGGAACTATGAGGTCTTTAAGATAAGAAAGAGCTTTAGCATTAAGTGCCAGTAGGTGAGTAGGAACATTTTAAATCCTACATTTTACAGGTAGCCAGTGCAGAGAAGCTAATGTAGGAGAAATGTGATCTCTCTTTCTAAGTCCTGTCAGAACTCTGGCTGCAGCATTTTGAATTAGCTGTAGGCTTTTTAAGGAGCTGTTAGGACATCCTATGAGTAAGCAGTTACAGTAGTCCAGCCTAGAGGTAGAAAATGCATGGATCAGTTTCTTTTCATCGCTCCGAGAGAGGATGCTTTTATGTATGATGTAAAAGTGAAATCCTGGTCAATGACACCAAGGTTCCTCGCAGTAGAATCTGAAGCTAATGTTAAGCCATCCAGGGTGGCTATCTGACTTAATAGTGTCTCTCCGTGATTTTTAGGCCCAACAATACGAATTTTAGTTTTATCTGAATTCAGTTGATGGTAGTTTTGGGACATCCAAGATTTGATGTCTTATAAACAACTTTGAATTTTGACTAGTTGATCTGTTTCATTTGGTTCCACAGGCATATAGCTTTGGAACCAAAGCATAGCAATGAAAATGTATAGTAATATATAGTAATAGTATATATATAATATATAGTAATGGTATATGTCACAAGCGGTGTTGGAAAAAAGACGGCGGACCCACATGCACAGCTTTAGAGGCTCGCAGTAGCAGATAAACGGTTTATTGTTTCTCTTGGTCAAAATAGAGGCACAGGTCAAAAACCAGGAAGGCAGATTGGCAAAAATACAAAGACGGCATGCAGGTAGGCAGGTCAAACCAGCAAGAGGTCATACACAACAGAAACTCAGGCTGCAGCACCAACAGGGAGACTCCAGCACTGTCTTGATGATCCCGAGACCCCTCAAGCTGTCGACAGGCCTGGGAGCTGTATGCACATTGGATCTAGGCAGGGAGATCTTGACCAAACGGAACAATAAATTTCTGTGCCTACTTACGTGAGGCCTCCTTTAGGTGTAAGTCCTGAGTGGAAAGCAACACCTGGTCTCCCACCTCGTAGGCTGGCTCTTGAGAGCGTTTACGATTGGCATTGACCTTGAATCGGGCCTGCATCTTCATCATGGTCCATCGTGCCCGCAACCATGTCCGCCAACAACGGGCCACCAACGCGTGGGCTGATGGCATCTTGACCTTCCCTTCCAGGGAGGCAAAGGGAGGGGATTGGAACCCATAAGCGCACTGAAACGGGGTTGGCCCAGTAGAGGCACAGGTATTGTGCGCGAACTCCACCCAAACCAACTTCTAAACCCACGTAGTATGGCTCTGGGATGCCAGCAGTCACAGGCCGGTCTCAAGCTGTTGGTTTGCCTGCTCCGTCTGGCCAATCGTTTCTGGATGGTAACCTGAGGATAAGCTGGTCTGGGCCCCAATCAGGGAACAAAACTCCCTCCAAAAACGGAAAATGAACTGTGGACCTCTGTCCGAGACAATATCTTTTAGGAAACCTTGGATCCTAAATACATGTTGTAGCACCGCCTGGGTCATTTGCTTAGCCGACGGCAACTTGGGCATGGGGATAAAGTAGACCAGGCGGGAGAAGCGGTCGATGACTGTCCTTACCACTGTGTTCTCTGCCAACTGGGGCACCTCTTGTTCTCCCATCCGCCTATCTCCGACAAATGTTTTCCGCTCGTTATGACTGAGCTTCCGGTCGACCTGGATAGCAAGAGCGACAAATCATCATCATCAATCTGCTTGAGAGCGGTGGAGAACCTAGCAAACAACGGACTCAGACGCCTGGGATCATTCACGCTGCGTAAGTTCAGAAAGCATTTCCTCCTCCTGACAAGCCATGCCACGAGCGAGATCCTGGAGAGCGGCTGTGATCCAAGCCTCATGGGCCTGCAACCGCTGTTCATAAGCCATGAAGTCCATGTTTGGCCAGATCGTACTGTCACAAGCGGTGTTGGAACAAAGACAGCGGACCCACATGCACAGTTTTAAAGGCTCGCAGTAGTAAGACAAGACAGATTGGCAAAAATACAAAGACGGTATGCAGGTAGACAGGTCAATCAGGCAAGAGGTCATAAACTCAGGCTATGGTACCGACAGGGAGAATCCAGGAGACGAAACGTGCAATCAAACAGAATCATAACAGGTAAGCCGAGAAACCGAGAAAGATTTAAACCATCCCAATGCTGTTCACTGCATACACTGCTGTTCACTTACCGGTACAAATCTTATACCCATTACTGTGCAATAACCCTGCAATGACCTCACTCTAACTGTACTGTACTGCTTTGTACTGTGCCAACACAAACTGTTCTGTACCTGTATTCTTGCTCATCTGTACTGCTGTTGTGAGAGGTAATTTCCCCACTGCGGGACTATTAAAGGTTTTCTTATTCTTATTCTTATTCCTTTAATTCCGATTCTATGTTCTAGTCTCTGTAATAGAATGTTATAATCAATTGTATCAAATGTAGCACTAAGATCTAACAAGACAAGGACAGAAACTAGACCATTGTCTGGAGCTAAGAGAAGATCATTAGTGATTCTAGCCAGAGCTGTTTCTGTGCTATATTTTCTAAATCCTGACTGAAAATCTTCATACAGGTTGTTCCCACTCAGGTGGTCAGATAATTGTTTATCCACGCTTTTTTCAAGACTCTTTTGAAATTTGAAATAGTATATAGAAATAGAAATAGTTGGCTAGTTCTTCAGGGTCAAGGGTTGTTTTTTTCAATAGAGGTTTGACCACAGCCACCTTAAAAGCCTGTGGTACATATCCTAAATGTAAAGATTGTTTGATTTGATTTAATATGGACCAGCTCATCAAAGTTAGAACTTCTTTGAGTAATCTGGATGGGATTGGGTCTCAAAGACAAGTGGACTTGGAAGATTTAATTATTAAAGTTAACTTCATATGAGTTATGGGGGAAAGGTAAGAAAGAGGACTTTGAAAAATGTATTAAATATGTTGGATCTAGACAGTGATTTCTGTCATTTCATAAAGTCATTGCTGTTGAGATTAATGGAGGTTAGTCTCAACACAGCTATGACTCTTAGTCAGCCTGGCTACAGTGCTGAAAAGAAACCTGGGGTTGTTTTTGTTTTCCTCAATTAAAGAATAATAATGTGTTTTTCTAGCTGCACAAAGTGTTTTTTTTATATATTATTAGACTGTCCTTCCATGCAATGCAGTTTACACTTATTTTGTCAGAATGCCACTGCCTTTCTAGTTGTTGGTCCTGTGCTTTAGGCTGTGGATCTCCGAGTTATACCATGGAGCTAACCTCAACTGATTCACTGCCTTCTTCTCCTTCAGGAGCCACCTAGGCAAACACTTAACTATGAACGCTGGATTCTCTAACTTCACGTTTCGGACTATGGAGTCACCAATGATCAGAGTGGGTTTCTCAGCAGGTGTGTCGCTGAGTGGGGAAAATCTGTTTGAAACGTGAAGCGGTTGGTGGTGCACCGTGGGCGCCTAAAGCTACGTTTCTTACGAGCCGTGACCCAGTCGTTACCCAGCTGCCTGGGACCTGCCGGGGGACTGGTAGCAGCTAAGCTAGGAGGCTCCGCACCGGCTTAAGGGACCTGGCTAGCTGGCGCTGTTTTCTAAAGTGCGAAGCCGAGACTGTAAGTCTAACAACCTCGCCTCCAACCCTGCAACTAGCGTACACCTATTACAGATCCCATTACCATCACTAAAGGAGGCGGAGGATAAGCTAAACATAAGACACACCGAGCACCGAACAGAGCGAGAGGGAGAGGAAAAGGGGGAAGCCATAGCAGGAAAGTTAGCTAGGAGCTACGCTAGCGGACAAAACACATGAGTAAGTGAACCCGACACTCTTACCGTGAGTCAGCCAATTCCCTCCATCAGCATGTGAGTGTAACGATGAACCAGAAACAGAGCAGAGTACAGCTTCTCTTTTTTCTTTCCCTTCAGAGACTTTGCTCATGTACTTCTCTCCTCATTCTTGTCGTGTCCCAGATCATCCCACCATCTGCTCTGGTGTTTTATTAAGAACCAAGAAGCTTCCTCAGGGCTCGCTTTACTTATTCACACACAGTCACTTAAACAGGCTCACTCTGCATCTCTGGCAGAACCTTTTCGTTTCTACCCAACAGTACAAACATCTGCAGATATTCTGTCTTTTAGTTTGTTTTTCACTCCTTCAACAATGTATGTTGTTTACAGAAAATTCAGTTTTTTCTTAAGGTAACGTGGTTTAACTCTTCCTGTGATTTGGGATAGTTAGAATTTAACAGCTGAGGTGAACAGAGCAGTTCACTAGGTAAGACCAGATTCAGCATTTCCACAGAATGCCTGTATTGTTTTAGATACAAGGTTAGAATTATAAATGGGAACATGGGACTTTGGTTTAAAGAGCTACTGTGAAAACAGTTTAAATATGAATCATTATAAAGGAGCCATTTGTTCTCATTTAGCTAATTCAAATGATGCTACCAGGAAGTACTTATTGTTTTTAGTATCAGTTGGACAGGGTGAATAAGCTTTAGGACAGAAAAAATGATGGATTGAGTGAGTTTCTTCGCAATGGGGAACTGTATGTGTACTGTACCATAAAGCTCGGAGGAAATATAAAAAGTGTTGTAGGCAAAACAAAGGAAGCGGGAAAAATGAGGCCATAGAATAGATAAGTTGGATCAGGTAAAATGTTGGTTATTACAGTAAACTGGTGATAAATGATAAAGAACAAATCCATATATAGAGGATGACCTGAAAGCAGATGGATGGAGGTTTAGCATTACTCTGTGGAAGATGCTACCTGTTAACTGTTCATTGCACCGAAATGATTCCATTAATGTAGATTTGAATGTTGCTTTGTTACAGTGTGTCAATGCAGCCTCCTCATTCATGTCCGCAGACAGACACTGCTTAATCTCTAGGTAGTAAAAGGAAGTGGCTCATTACGTTACGAATACAGACCTCGTCATCTTATCTCTTGACTAGCATACATGTAGGAGAAAATTAGCAGAGTTCTCAGAGAGGGAACATGAGACCACTTTCTGTCTTGTTGGGACATACTATTGTAGAGCCTTAAATTCCCACAGGAATTGTGTCGTTTTGAAACACTTGTCTGACTAATAATGTGTGCAAATGAAAGGCAAGAAACCACAGAGTGACTGAGTTTCTTGACTCAGGGAAAATAAGGATTGAAACCAGTTTTGTTCTATAAAGTGGTGAAATGACCTTTATGGCACTTTGTGTATTTACTGCACACTGTACAGTGTACAGTGTGGGAGCTTCGACATCCTAAGCCTTTCTCAGGTTTGTGGTTTTTACTGCTGTGGCGAGACACCTTAAAAAAACAATCTCAATAAAATAAAATGTGAATAAATGTTTATCTGAAATTAGGGGAATTAGAAATATCCACACTCTGTTCTGCTCTGCTGCTGGATACTGGCTGATCTTAGTCAACACAGTGTTAGAGCACCGTGAACCAGAACAGAGCAAACGAGATCACTGACAAAACTGGAAGACCAGGCACCATAAATGGTTTGAAACAGCCAAAGTTTTAAAAGGTAAGAAGCATTAAACGCTTCTCAATTGAAATATAAATACATTTAGTATTAGTTAGTTAATTCTTTCAGTTCATTATCATCATCAGTTCATCAGTCCTAATTGTTCTAATAAAACATTTTTGAAACGTTTTAAATTAACCCCTTGTAACGTCAGTTTTTTGTCATGATGCCTCATCATTTTTAGCTTAAAAAGAACACAAAGAATGCATAATTTTAATTTAATAAATGCAAAGGGTTTTTTTTTGTTTTCACACAGTTTTGTCTCTAGAAATGCACTGTGATTTTAAAAGATGTTTTTAGTTCGTACGATAGTTTGGGTGAAAATAGAATGATTTGAATGAATGAAAGTGACTACTGGTACTTTTTCTGTTACAAATCATATACGTAATAATTTTGGAATTATTAATAGGTACTTTATGTAAGCTATTTATATTGTATTTCATATGTTCAATTAACTATTTTGTATTTGAATGTGCATTTGCGTTAGTTAATTAAAAGAATGTCCAATAAAAAGCTATTACGTTATGAGTATATACAGTAGCAGTGAAATTTACTGCTATTTAATGGGTGCCACCTAAAATCTTGCCTAGGGTGCCAAACTGGTTTGACCAGTTCAGGTTATTGTTGAGGTGAACACCCAGGTATTTAAATCAGAGTCCACACTCTCAGTGTCTGAGTCTGGTTGTTCACCGGTGTGTGTGGTGGAGGTGACCTTCTGAAGTCCAGAACAAGCTCTTTTGTTTTGCTAATGTTAAGAATTAGGTGGTTATTTTCACACCAGACCATGGATTCAGAGATTGCCTCCTGCTGTACCCCCCCCCCAACAATGGCAGTGTCATCAAAAATCTTCTTGAGGTGACAGTGGTTGGAGTTGTACAGGAAGTGTGATGTGTACAGCGTGAACAGGAAAGGAGAGAGCACCGTCCCCTGAGTACTGCAGACTACAACGTCAGACTCACAGTCAGCAGTTTAGCTTCACAAACTGTGGCCTGTCTGTGTGGTCCACACCTTCCACCTCCAGCTTCCTCTTTAGCAGTAATGACTGGATGGTGTTGAAAGCACTGGAGAAGTTAAAAAGCAGGACTCTCACAGTGCTTCCAGACTCTAGGTGAGACTTGGCCCGATGCTGCAGGTAGATGAAGGCATCATCCACCTGATGTCTGGTTGATATGCGGACTGCAGCAATCCAGTGCTGGGCTCACCTGGGTGCGGAGGTGGCTGAGGACGATCCTCTCCAAGGCCTTCATCAGGTGGGAGGTTAAGGCGATGGGTCTGAAGTGGTTCGGCTACTACTTTAGGAACCAGAACCAGACAGGAAGTCCTCTAGAGTACTGGTACTCTCTCCAGGCTCATGCCCAGAGTGAATATGGAGAGGATCACCTCACTGAGCTGGTCTGCACACTCCCTGAGAGCTGATTCTTTCCTGGCCTTTGTTCTCCTTAACTCCCTCCTGACCTGGTTCAGTGTGAGGTAGAGGGGGGTGGGCGGTGGCTGGTCTGGAGCTGTGGGTTGTTGGGGGGGTTCCATTTTTGTGGTCAGAGAAAGGGCAGAGTGAGCTGCATGGTTCTGAGGTGTGAACAGCTGCAGCTTGAAGGAGACGCCTGGATCGTAGAGGTGTGAAGATGGAGCCATATGGATAGAGACTGGGGGCTGGGCAGAGTCAAATCCAATAAAAAACAGGTTTAACTCATCTGCCCAGGCTTGGTCACCTGTGATCTGGTGACCATTTCCAGCCTCACCGTGGCCTGAGATGTTTTTCAGTCCTCTCCACACATTATGGACGTTGTTTTGTTTCAGGTGATGCTCCAGCTTTTTCCTGTAGCTGTCCCTGCACCAATACTGTCAATGTCCTCCCCATGAGGACTGCAGAGAATGTCCCAGTTTGTGGTGTTAAAACAGTCCTTTAGTCCTTCACTGTTTTAACCTGTGGTGTCTGCTGTTTCAGCATCGGAGGCAGGGGAGAGATGAACCAGGTTGTGATCAGAGCATCCTAAAGGGGGAAGGGGGGGCATAGGTATATGCGTTCTTTACATTAGCATATAGAAGGTCCAGAGTTTTATCGCTTGTGTGGCAGTTAACGTACTGGTTGAAGTTGGACAGGGTGGCAGGCAAGGTTAAAGTCCCCAGAGATGACAATCACAGCGTTTGGGTGCTTTGTCTGCAGCCAGGACACTGTGCTGCGCAGGCGATCACACGTGACAGTGGCACTGGCCAATGAAGGGATGTAAGCTGTGACTACCAGCACCTGAGAGAAATCCTGTGAAAGGTAGTACGGCCGAACGCTGACTGCCACCAGCTCAATGTCCCTGCTACAGTGCTGTCCATTAACCGTAATCTGATCCGGGTTACACCATCTGTCATTCATCAACACAGCCACTCCCCCACCTTTCTTCTTTCCACTCTGCGTTGGGCTCATGTCTGCTCACACCAGCGTAAATCCATTTTGTCTCGGTAAAGCCACGGTACGTATGTATTATACTTCCGTTTCCTCTCCCGGCGCTTAACTCCAGCTCCGCACCATCATTGTTTTCTCCCTATCTGTGCTGGAATCGCTGGTTTTGCAGCGTGGAGAAACTCAGCTCCGTTAAGAGCTAACAGCTGGTCCAGAGTGTAAATAAGGTCCCGAGGTTGGCTCAATGAGCGATTGACAGCCTAGGTCTGTAATTCATACTGTGTGTTTCCTTAGGGCCTTCGGCAGTTATCAGTGGTGAGGAGGACTCTACTAGTCCGCTTCATCACGTGAACCATGGCATTATCAGCCCCTGTACCCTGGATGCCGGGTCGGATGCTGTCGTAATAGGAATGACAAGGATACCCATCATAGAGAACCCGCAGTACTTCAGACATGGACACAACTGTAACAAACCCACCACCTGTAAGTAAACACGTCTGCACAGCTGAATCTTAACTGCATGTTTTTGAATTGGTCAAAGGGCCTAAATTACAGTATTCATATAATTTTTTCTGTTCCCAGTACAAAATGGTTTCAAGTAAAAGTCTGAAAACATGTGTGTGACGATACATAGGTAACTCATTTTGACTTATCCTGTCAGGGGTTGCCACAGCGAATGATCTGCATGATTAATTTAAGTTTTAACATCGGATGCCATTCCTGAACCCACGACCTGGGCAACCACTACGCCAAACGACTAGGGTTGTGTAGAGATACATGAGAGCCATTAATATTGAATCTACCACATTTTACAAAGTTTTAGTTCACCTTGTCAAAAAAAAACCTACAGTGGTAGCGATTCAAGGTGACCAGCGTTGTAACCACCAGGTGGCGCAGCGTTGATTAGAAGCCTCCAATGCACTACAGCGTAACTGAGGTCCGACTGTTCATTTCTACTTGTAACACACATATATTACACCAGACCTATTTTACTATTAAGTTTGTACTATTAAGTATCTGTTCTGTGCTCAAATGTGGGGAGTGTGAAGGGCAACAACTTCTTGATGGCTTAGTTATTTTCTGTTCACGATTAGTTAAAATTGTTCTCTCTAGTTTAGAACAGACCTGTGCCACAGCAGCAAAACGTTCTTATTTTAATTCTCCTCAGCTTTTTCGTGTCTTAAAATAGCAGGCATCTCATACATACCCACCGCTCTTATATCTGATACAACATATTGGCTTCACATAATTCCGTGGTTATGCGGTTTAATTAATATAATTTGAATGCACATGGCCAAGTAAAGACATAGAGCGCAGCCCATCTGCGACTACAGCCGCTTATTTAGATTTTAAACTTCCACAACTTGTTAATTAATGTTTTCCAATAGTCGTAGATTTTACGTAAATAACCGTAATAATCATATATATCATATTTGTTTTACAGCAGTTGTCGATCGTAATTTTGACAGGATGCCAGAAATCAGCAGATTTACAGCGACGCATTACAGCAACATGTTTGTTCCTACGCGTTTACTCTGTGTCTGCAGAACTGCAGTTTGACTAGTTTTGACTGTGCGTGTCATTGTAAGTGAGTGGCTGAGATCACTCATTCTGCCCGCTACGTTTCAACATTTTCATTTCCCATCCGTCCATCCAGCCACTTTCACTGGCGTTTTCGTTTCTCTTGCAATGAGCGGCAAACAGATTTTAATCAAAGCACCGCCTTACAAACCAATTAACCAGGCAAAAATATTAGTTTTTTACAAAAAGACACAGAATTGGAGTTTGTGTGTTTATTGTTTAGAGACAAATGGAAAACACAAAAAGTTGTTCTCTCGTTACCTGTGCTTATAATTTGTTTTGATCTTAAAAGTTACACAAACACGTGACGTGTTTCAGAGTCATGTGTCCAGACAGAGAGTGACCAATACACAAATGTATGGATGCGCAAATGCAGGCTACGAGAGGAACGGGGGAGTGGGGCACTAGATGTAGCGAGAATTTGTTTTGACTGTGCGTGTCATTGTAACTGAATGAGTGGCTGATGTGACTTATTCGGTCCGTGTACGTTTCAAAACTTTGATTTCCCATCTGTCCATCCATCCACCTTCACCAGCTTTCTCCTTTCTCTTGCTATGGGCGGCAAACAGATTTCAATAAAAGCACTGCCTTACAAACCAATAAACCGAGCAAAAATATTTTTAATAAAAACACATGAAATTGGATTTAAAGCTGTTTCTTCGTTTAGAGAAAAAAAACGAAAAACAAAAAAAACCTCTGCTTTTAATTTTTAATCGAAGCTCATCCGTGGACGGGTCGCGGGGCAGTCTTAGCAGAGAGCTCCAGACTGCCGCTCAATGAAACACCAGATCGAATGATGTGATGTGTTTCGTACTCAAATGACTTAGATCTGAGTTTGACCAAGCTTTTGTTTGTCTCATGTTTGCTCCCAGTTGCAAAGGCAAACTTCACATCCCTTCCCCCTCCTCCGTAAAGGCGCATAGACATGCTAATGTGTTGCTACTACTCGATCAGCAGGTGACAAATACTTGCTCTGGGACAAAGCTCTGTGGGAGACTGGGCAGCATCGGGCGGCGTGATCAGCTGCACGTCTAAGACTCATTAATGCAGCAAGTAGTTTGTTCTACATACGTTTACTCTGCAAAAATAAACGTATGTATTAATCGTAGCTTTCTGGTCTAATTTATTTGTAGCACTTCGACATTCGTTTAAAATATGTAGTGCATTTTAAAATGAAAATACTATTATTATTATTTATTACCTTTATTGTAAACACAGTATTAATTGCACAATTTGGACTGGCGATGATTTGCGCTTCTTCCATAATAATCATGGATAATCAAGCAAGAAACTGCAGTTCATAGATGTTATTCAGGGACGGTTTGATAAAGATTCAGTGTGTTTTTCAACTGAATTGTCAGCCAAGGTCGTGCATTATCAAATGAATGCGCCTGTCAGCGGGGAAGACATCAACTCTATTCAGTCGCTCTTCAGTCACTGCTGCTGTCTCATCCCCAGTTCACATACCTTAAAGCGTCCAAACCAATCAATGTGTTTCCATATTGACCGGTGATGCAGCACGGGTTGCTTTCAGTGACAGCAGCTGTTTAAAGCAGGGAAAAGCGAGTTAGCTGTCCTTGTCGATGCCTTGACAATGTTTTATCGTCTGTAAACGATCTGAACAGTTTTTATAGTTTTACAAGGCGTAATATGACCCTTACGTTTGATCGTTGCTCGTATTCCATATAAAAGAGAACCAGGACTGAATAGGTATGCTGTTAATTCCTACGTTCTTCTGTCAATAAAATATAAACTGTTAAACCTCTGAGCCCTGACTTTTATGTCTTCTTTAGATTAAAAAACAAATGTTGAAAATGTTGAAATTGAAATGTTCTCAAATAATATAATATTGCTGCCCTCCGTGTGTTTTTTTTTTTCATTGAAAACGTGGCTGTTACCGGTGGCCAACCCCTGGTCTAGATCGTCCTTAATTACCTTTTTAAATTGTAGTAGTGTAACCTTAGTATTACTTTTTAATTTTATGTTTGGGAAACGTGGCATTTCAGCTACTGTGATTTTATTTGTAATTAACATTAGTTCCTACCTGCCCTTGTTGACGGGGGACAGGAAAAAGGTGACGCGCGTTGGGTAAGAGCTGTCAGACTGCGGTAGAGAACGGACTCACATGCACGGGGCGTGGACACGATGGTAGGTAGTAAAACACAAGGTTTATTCCAATACTCGTTAGCGAAGACAGTCCAGACCCAACCGGCAGGAGGTGATGAGGGAGAGGCCACCAGTCCGGCAGACGAACCAGAGACGGAGACAGACGTGGAGCCGAGGCCGGAACCAGAGACGAGGCCGGAACCAGACGTGGAGACGTGACCGGAGCCGGACCACCAGGAACCGATGCAGATGCGGCCGGAGTCGAGCCGCCAGGAACCGATGCAGGTGCGGCCGGAGCCGAGCCGCCAGGAACCGATGCAGGTGCGGCAGGCCGCGCCACCAGGAGCTCCAGGGACAGTCCTTTGGCTAGTGTCCCCGAAGGCCGCGACCTCCTCCTGGAGGTCGTGGAGAACCGCGGCAGGAACTGAAACTGGAACGACCACTACCGGGCCGACGGGGACTGGAACGACCGCTAAAGGGTCGACGGGGACTGGAACGACCGCTACAGGGTCGACGGGGACTGGAACGACCGCTACAGGGTCGACGGGGACTGGAACGACCGCTACAGGGTCGACGGGGACTGGAACGACCGCTACAGGGTCGACGTGGACTGGAACGACCACTACAGGGTCGACGGGGACTGGAGCGGCGTCCTCACTGGAGCCGGCAGTGCTGCCCTCGGACTCCTCACTGGAGCCGGCAGTGCTGCCCTCGGACTCCTCACTGGAGCCGGCAGTGCTGCCCTCGGACTCCTCACTGGAGCCGGCAGTGCTGCCCTCGGACTCCTCACTGGAGCCGGCAGTGCTGCCCTCGGACTCCTCACTGGAGCCGGCAGTGCTGCCCTCGGACTCCACACTGGAGCCGGCAGTGCTGCTTGCGGCTGCCGAGCTTGACGGAGTAGACGTCGGGCCTGACCGGGTATGAATTGCATTTGTCTGACGGATGGTGCCACCTGGCTGGGACAAGGCCGGAGTCTGAGCGTGACATGACTTGACTGGGGCCTGAGCAAGGCACGGCTGATCTGGGGCCTGAGCAAGGCACGGCTGATCTGGGGCCTGAGCAAGGCACGGCTGGACTGGGGCCTGAGCAAGGCACGGCTGGACTGGGGCCTGAGCAAGGCACGGCTGGACTGGGGCCTGAGCAAGGCACGGCTGGACTGGAGACTGTGCGGAACACGACTGGACTGGAGACTGTGCGGAACACGACTGGACTGGAGACTGTGCGGAACACGACTGGACTGGAGACTGTGCGGAACACGACTGGACTGGAGACTGTGCGGGACACGACTGGACTGGAGACTGTGCGGGACACGACTGGACTGGAACCTGAGCGGGACACGACTGGACTGGAACCTGAGCGGGACACGACTGGACTGGAACCTGAGCGGGACACGACTGGACTGGAACAAGACTGGACTGGAACCTGAGCGGGACACGACTGGACTGAAACCTGAGCGGGACACGGCTGGACAGAAACCTGAGCGGGACACGGCTGGACAGAAACCTGAGCGGAACAAGACTGACCTGACTCGGACGTAGGACCTGGTGTGGCTGCTGGCTGCAGGACCTCACGCAGGACAGGTTCCCCCAGTATGAGAGCGGCTGCCTCCTCAAACAGTTGTTGCCTCGTGCCCTGGTCTGCTGCTGAATCGGCGGTGTTCATGAGGTGGGCAAAGACGAACGCAACCGGGGGAGATCAGTGGAGTTGGATCCGCTGTCTGGGATGCCTGCTATCAAAGGGACACAGGTGATAGGGGAACCAAGGGAGTCCTCTGCCGGGGAAGAGAGCGGCTCGGTCGCCACGACCGAGGTCTCGGGACCCGGGGTTCTGGAACCACGCCCTCGCCGACGTCGTCCGGAGCGCCTGCGACTGTCCATCGTTTGAGGCGCTGGGCACGGCGTGGGCTGGATCTCTGTAACGGGGTCTGCGTGGTGAACCGAGACTGCGGCGTCTGGAGCTTGGGCTGGAGCCGTCGGAGCAGCAGCAGGAACAGAGACGTGAGCCGCCGGAGCGGTGACAGGAACGGGAACAGGATCTGCTGGAGCGACGACAGGAGTGGAGACGTGAACCACCGGAGCGGCGACAGGAACGTGAACCGCCGGAGCGGCGACAGGAACAGAGACGTGAACCGCAGGAGCGGCGACAGAAACAGAGACGGAGACGCAACCAGACGATGCGCGCAGTGCATGTGTCAAGTCCCTCCGCATTAGCCTGAGTCCATCAAAGAACGCCTGCACTCCGGGGTAGTCACGCCACCAGAACTCGTCCTCCAGTATTTCGATGGCTAGTTTGACTATGCGGAGCCGGGCAGTAAGACTGGGCGCTTCCGCGTATTCTCTGGCCAGCCTCTCGAGATCCCCTCTGGTAAGCTCGGGCAAAAAAAATCCATTGCTCCAAAGCGTGATTTGTGCACGGAGCCAAACAAACAGGAAACAGAAAAACAAAATGCGGTGACTGACCTGGGTAAGGCTGGGCACCGGCTGGGTCCAAGTCTGGCCAGATCGTTCTGTCAGACTGCGGTAGAGAACGGACCCACATGCACGGTGCGAGGACACGATGGTAGGTAGTAAAACACAAGGTTTATTCCAATACTCGTTAGCGAAGACAGTCCAGGTCATACACAGCAAGGCTCAGGTTTTAAGGTACAAAAACGGCAGGCGTAATCAGGTCCATAGACGAGCAAGGTTCGACAACAGAGAAGACACGGCTACAGTACCAGTCAGAGGGTAATCAGGCGTCGGCGGTCAGGAGTACGTAAAGGAGTCAAAACGAAGTATGTCGAACTGGGAAAAAACGGCTGGAAGGTAATGATGTGTATTCATAACGATCTGGCAAGGTACTGGGGTGAGAGGTGGTGCTTAACTACAAGGTGAACTGATTACCGAATGAAGTGCAGGTGTGGATGATGACCGGTAATGGCAGGGAACAGCTGTGACATGAAATACAAAGGAAGTCCTTTCAGAGTAAAACGGGAACTGGAACTAAAAAACTGACAACTAAGTCCTTTCAAAACAAAAGCGTAAACTAAACACAATGAGCGGGAGCCGGAAGTGTTACAAAATAAAGCAGGAAACAAGACCAAGACCTGACAAGAGCAGCGTAAAGAAAAAAGTGTACATGTGCCGTACTGTCTTGCCGTGTGGTGCATTAAAGAAGAAAACCACGAAAACCAAGAAAAAAAAAAACACCAAGAAAATTGTAGCCCGTACCAACAGCGAGAAATCAGGGTTACAGTAGCTTGTCTGCCACAAATCGAACACTGCACGTGGGAGGGCGCACCGTTTGTCATGAACCAGGCTGTTCCTGTGTCTTCTAGGTTGTTATGTTCATTTCCTGTTTTATTTTGTTGTTCCTGGTCTTGGTTCCTGTCTGCTTCAGTTTGGTTCACTTAGTCATGTGTTTACTTCCTGTTTTATTTTCATGCATTTCCGCTTCTGTCCTGTCTTGCCTAGTTCACCTTTGTCTCCTGTCATGTCATCACCAGCTGTGTCTCGTCATCAATCACCTCCCTGCATTTAAGCACCTGCACGTCCCTTTGTTCTCTGTCAGTTAGTTGTTCGTCGTGTGGTCAGTTGTCAGACCCACCGTCTGTATCCAAGTAAGTTTTCTGGTTTTGTTTTGACTCGTGCCTGCCCTGACTGTGTTTTGCCTTGTCCCTGCCTGTACCTCTGCCTAGATATCGTGACCCTCGGTTTTGACTACTGCCTGCCCGACTTCTGTTTTGCCTGCCGTTCTTGGGTAATGTTGAATAAACTCTGTTCATCCCTGATCCTGTCTCCTGAGCTGTGCGTTTGGGTCCGTCATCCCTGTCTGCTCGCGGTGAGCCCTGACACCGTTCAGCTTCTTATTTTCGGTTTTAAACTGCCGTAATTTGCCATAACTTACTTGCATACATAACTTTATTAAATACTATAACTGTCCGCCACAGGCGACCAGCGGTTCGTAGTCTTGGGGATCCATGCACTAAATATTACAACGATGTTATCTCATGGGTCAAATGATAATGATGATACACTGTTTTTCCAATAATTAAAGTTGAAAGAGTGCTCACACTTGAAAAGTGGTTGTTCTACAAGAGGCTATGATGTTTTAGTACCAAAAGTGCTAAAGAGTCAATCGCCACCTACAGGCCAAAAGGACGTAACACACTCTTTCACGCAGTGCAAACAAGGCGCTGATGCGGCAGATTCGGAAGCAAAGCATAGTGGGGGAAGACACTTTTAATGGCTGCCATGCCACTGTAATTTGTCTATCATTTATTAGAAAACCATTGGTACCTAAGGGCTTTGATTTAGTTCAGGGAAAGTCCAGTAGCCTTTTTAATGCCTTTGTATGTTTTTTGAATATTAACACCGTTCACAGTTACTTGTGTTGTAACACCATAGACAAAGGAACACAAGCTCCAGCAGACAAGGATCCACAATGTGTTATAAGGTAACACGACTCACTGAATGTGAGGGCTGAGGCGAGTAATGCCTCAGAGTAAATCTGCCAAGGATGTGATTCAGGTTCCAGTTCACCTCAGACTAATGCAGCAGCGTGTGGCAGGTTAGTCTGCGTTTAGTGTGTAGACCACAGAGTACCTTCATTTTCAGAATGTCACACTGCAAAATGTATTTTCAGTATTTATCATCATGTAATAATTACTGTAGCACATTAGGTTCGATGAGCAGCGATCGAGTGGTTGTGTACTAAAAGCATCGTCACCACCATTTCCAGCAGACACAGTTCAGAAGAAGCTGTTTGGGGTCCTGTTATGATCAACAATGTTACAGTAGGTGACAGTAGTGTGGAGGTACTGTAGGGGTGGGCAGATTGATCTTAATATTGACAATATTGATAACAACCCTAGTAATGATATCGATCGGTTATAGGAAGGGGGGAGCGTGGAGCAGCAGCTGCATGGCAGGTTAGCAGGTTGCTATTTGTTATTTTGTTGTGGAGTTGGTTCACTTAGTCATGTGTTTCTTTCTTTGACACCTCTGCTGTCCTCATTGTGTCTGGCGAAATGCTACATTTGGTGTCAGAAGTAAAATGCCCCCAGTATGCCTGCTGTTAGCTGTTAGCCGCCAAATAACCAGGGCTGCTACGATGGACACATGTTGGATGGCAATGCAACGGGGAAAGTTGGACTGTGGTCTGCAGAGTGAAGGAGGAAAGGGTCGATGGTGATAATGCTGGAGTGTTGGAGCATGAGAGAAGATTTGATAGTGTTACTATATTAGAAAGAGAAATTATTTATTAAAGTTATATAATAATTATTAATTTTAATATTACGATTTCCTGAATAAAAGTGTTCCCCTCATAAAAACAGAGTTCACTGAAATATGTAATAGTCAAAGCCAACTTTATTGGCCGCTTTTGTTAGCAGTAACTGCAACATGGCAGTTGCATGATTAGTTGTAGCTGACAATGAGAAGCTAATGGTGTGCTAACGGCTAAAGGCTATAGAAAATATAGGAGTGAAGCTACTGTATGTACCACACAATTCCAACTGACCAGAGACCCTGACTGCTCGGGCGGTCTGGGGGATACATTTGGACATTTCAATAGCACAAAAGCTCGATCCAACGCTCCCTCCCTGTAGCCACTCAAAGGCTGATAGTTATTAGCCTTTCTCCCCACGTGTGCGTGATTGCAGCAACCCACGCTGCACATTTCAAAGGCTTGGTCGATTGGCTGTAGCCAGAACTGGATACCAGCTTATTGGTGCATATGATTAAAAAAGGCAGTGGAGTCTGTCGCAAGCCAGGTTTTTTTTAACGTTTGTAATGATAAGTAATAGATACTAATTTAGAATCGCTCTCATCTCTGTTCTGCCAGATGTTCAGCACATTAAACGACGGGATATTATTTTAAAGCGGGAGCTCGGGGAGGGAGCCTTTGGAAAGGTCTTCCTCGCTGAATGCTACAACCTGAGCCCCACCAAGGACAAGATGCTTGTGGCTGTAAAGGTAAGAAACAGGAGCTGTGAGACTATACCTGGTAGTTTTTAGTGACCATAGTGACTAAAGTCTTTGTGCAAATTAAGAAACAAACTAACTAACACTAATGTTTAATATTCCGTTTTTGGTAACTGTAACTTTATTTAGTAAGCACACAAACTGGTGCTACAATGCAACAAACATTGCACATTGTAGAGATTAAAGGGTTTGTTGTAGCAGGCATCTCACAGATAAACAGATCAACATGGTAAAAGCCAACACCAAGAGTTATGATGATGACAAAAATGTTGGTTCAAATAGTTTTGGTTTTATTCTGTGATAGTATGGACTGAAAGAGAACAAAGATTTAAATATCTTAACGATGACAAAGGAAAACAAATCTTTCCCTTTTTTGGAACTGGAAAGCAATTATCATTATTTACACATATTGAAAAATGTCACGTATTTGCTCACAGCCTTTGAGAAATGTGCTCTGGTGTTTTTCCTAATAAAGAATGCTAGCTAACTTCACCCATCTCTGTTTTTTCAGTCTCATACCAAATTGCAAATATTACTGGTTCAAATATTAGTTCAAACAGTTGTTTCTAGAGCAAACTACAGTGGGACAACATGACTTTGAGAGCAGGGCAGATGCGGAGGGAGGGAGGAAGGTGTCCATGACAGGGCCGTCACCATGGCTACCAGTGTGACAGTGAAGACTCTCTCTGCAGACTCTCAAGGATCCGACTCTTGCAGCCAGAAAGGATTTCCAGCGTGAAGCTGAATTGCTGACAAACCTCCAGCACGAGCACATTGTGAAGTTCTATGGCGTATGTGTGGACGGGGACCCTCTCATCATGGTCTTTGAGTACATGAAGCACGGAGATCTGAACAAGTTTCTCAGGTGAGTTTACTGCAGAAGGTGATTAGGTCTGCTACAGGTGTGCTCATCACATCTGTACTAGAACTGCAGGGAAATGAAAAACAACTCTAAGTCTGATTAGAAGAACCAACGTGTCAGAACACTCACACCTGTTGTTTCACACAGGTACAGTACAAGCAACACTAATGTGCAGCGCAGTGTGTCCTGCCTCTGTGAATCTGCAGCAGTTCTAACGACAACCGGTGGTGTGTGTGTGTGTGTGTGTGTGTGTGTGTGTGTGTGTGTGTGTGTGTGTGTGTGTGTGTGTGTGTGTGTGTGTGTGTGTGTGTGTGTGTCCTTGCGGTTACATTGGGGTGGGGGCCCAAAATCCTCTTTTCTCTAACAAAGTGGGGCCCTATGGTCACATGTTGGGCCTCAATATGTGATCTTAGTGTTTTGCTATCAAGAGGCCATGTTGACAACGTGGTAACATCTGACCAGTCCTGGTTTGAAGGCTTTTTGTGATTTGAGGGCTGAGGTTAGAATTGAGTTTTGGTCCAGATTAGAGCAAATGTTAGACATCTGCCTTTAGTTTTGATGGTTAGGAGTAGGGTAAGAGGCTAGGGAAGGCATACGTACGTGTGTGTGCGTGCGCATTTCCATTAAAGTGCTGGCATCCTTTCATCCAGGACAAACTTTTACTTTAACCAGACCTCGTTGCTCCCTGCTACCATGACACACAGCGATGCTGAAGTCTCCATTACAGGCTTAACCTACTGTAGTTAGTGCAGCTGGAAAGTCACAGGCGTCTGTCACAGCAATACAGGACGATTGTTGGAGCTGAAGGTTCACAGTCATTCCTCCCTTTTAACTCACTGACAATGTGTGAATTAATGTTCATCACTGATTTTTACAGCAGGGTGCCATAAACTCTCCCCATACCAGTGAGCTTTTGGTGTTTTGGTTCATTATTCATGCTACAATTGCACTTGAATATTACTTTAATATTTAATGTTGTTGTTGTTTAATGTTGTTACTTATTGTGATACAGTATTTACATTAATTATATTTATATTTAAAAGAACAGACCTAATCACATTATTACTCAAATATCACAATACCTTATTACCTGGATATTACCAGGTAAAAAGGTCACTTACTGTATTATGGTATTATCTTAATATTGCAATAATTTAATTAGGTGTAAGTGGAAGTATGAGCACATTTGTACTGTACCTGATTCGATCAGCGATACTTTCTGAGCTTGTAACTTCTTTCTCAGAGCCCACGGGCCAGACGCCATGATCCTGGTGGATGGACAGCCACTCCAGACCAATGGGGAACTGGGCCTGTCCCAGATGCTTCACATAGCAAGTCAGATCTCGGCTGGGATGATTTACTTAGCGTCCCAACACTTCGTTCACCGTGATCTGGCAACTAGGAACTGTCTGGTGGGAAACGGGCTTCTGGTGAAGATCGGAGACTTTGGCATGTCCAGAGACATTTACAGCACAGACTACTACAGGGTAAGATGTTTAATTTCTCTGTATATTCACCTAGAGAGAGAGAGAGAGTGTGTGTGTGTGTGTGTGTGTGTGTGTGTGTGTGTGTGTGTGTGTGTGTGTGTGTGTGTGTGTGTGTGTGTGTGTGTGTGTGTGTGTGTGTGTGTGTGTGTGTGTGTGTGTGTGTGTGTGTGTGTGTAAGTAAATGTCTTTCCTTCGACGTTGGGACCATAAACCGCGTCAAGGTGAAGACATTGTGACAAAGTGCGTGCGTGTGTGTCTGTGCCAAGAAAGTCTTACATTTGCTCTATTCGAGTGCTTTAAATCTTCAGTAGCTTACAATTGTTTTCGAATCTCCAAAGTCTTCTTTATAACCTAATTTAGTTTACCTTGAAACTTGAACTGTAGTTAGTTAGTTTAGTTAAAGGGACATGTGGGTGACTACTGTTGGACAGATGTTAAGTCGTTCTGGAGGTTAGTGGTTTGGGTTTTTTAGTGATTCTTCTAATCATATGCATTCCTACCTGTGTCTTAAGGTCGATCTAGTATGTGGACATACTGTAGCAGTAGCTGCTTACTGCTAGGTTGTCTGCGTTGCATAAAACTAAAATAAAAGGACTTGCACAGTCCTGGGGTATGAGTCTTGAGTCTGACTTACTGTAAGTAAATTCAAGACTTTAGATTCAAAGAACTTGCACACTTTGATCGCTGTCACAGTTGGAGGTACACACAAGAAGTTGGAAAGATTAAAAATAAGAATGCTAACACATCTACACACACACACACACACACACACACACACACACACACACACACACACACACACACACACACATCAAGTCTAATTACATCTAATTACTAGCTAAAATTTACTACACATGTTATTGGCCTGATGATGATCAACCCTTACAGACAGAGGAGCAGTTGTACAGGACAATGGCACCGGTGGATAGGATCGCCGGTGGCGTTGTGTGCAGCACTGAAGGTGCTCCTCTGTCCAGCCACACACTGTGTAGGGGGTGGAGGTGTCATCTATAGAGAGGAGTTGGACCAGCATCCTCCTCTCTAAAACAAATTTTGAAGTCAATATTTTGGCCACAAAAGTATGATCTGAACAGATGAGCTGCTTCCCTTAGGATCCACATGCAGTGGAGACTTGGAGCCTTGCCTTGTCAGACAAAACTTTGTACCATAGTTAATCTGGTTCCACAGTGTTTTGCTTGATGCTGGATGTGGGTCATAAATGGAAAACAAATTTCGTACTGCATGTATATATTCCTTGCCTATAATGTGAAGGTTTTTTTTTACAGATGATGGCAATGGGCTCAGGGGGATTATCAGGGGGCTTCTAACTGAAGTTGACTTGTGGATGTGGTTTTAGAGAATGTCAGTGACTCCAGCAAGTCCCAACATCATAAGCAGCTTGCATGGACTTTGTTCCTGCAGTGGTGGACCTACTGTATCATCTCTGCAGGCAGCTATCAGACAGGATTACCGCTCACTGACTTTGACCATCTGAAAGTGTATTTGACTCATGGCAGGTAACAAATGCTCATGTGAAAAGGTCAGATGTTCACTTGTTATTAATTAAAACAAATAACCCATTTTTGTGGCTTTGAGTTTCTAGCAGCCTATAGTTTTTGTGGAATCTTATCCAGAACCGTCTTTAGCTAATCCAGCCTGTTGTATTGCTGGTGAAAAAGATGGTGACGTGCTCTCTCAGCTCACCTGAGTGTTGACACTACTAACACTGGTTTCAATCTGTACATGTTTAGTTCTTCTGTACGGTCACATGTCTTTAACTATTTGTGTTTATAATAGTTCTTTAGGTACTGGCGTTGAGGCTGCTGGTGCTGGATGGTGCTAAGTCCCCGGGTACAGGATGAATGAGAATGAGGGTGTATATGAGGATGGAAACACAGACTGCGGCCATCAGCGGTTGTAGAAGATACAGAATGAGAGTCAATGTTATCGTGTTACAGTAGGTCAGACTACGTATGTGGAATAATGAGCTACTCATGAGGGCTGATAAATTATATGCTAAGGATCAAAGCCTTTTTATATCACAATGACAACATGATGGTCTGGCCTAAATGATCACAGTTATACTTAAAGTCAGCAGGATGCTCCTTAATTTGCATTATTTGCATATCTAAATAAAATCCAAGGGGTTAGTGCTACTTCGTAGTTGTTTGTCTTTTCCTTCCTTACTGTATGTCTTTATGCACTTTTATACAAACCAGTTTATTTACTTTCCTATGTTTTAACTGTGCAGATTTCTGGGCAGGTAAAACAGACACAGTATGTGTTTTTCCAGCTCTACTGTATCACACAGGACAGAAGTACTTGATCATTAACATGCGTGAATCATCTCATAGTCAGGTTCAGACAGCCGAGGTGACAGAGGATGCTACTCTGCTATGAAGTCAAATTAGGGTCAGATTAGTGATTTGTGCATGCGTAAACCAATCTGTGCGTGTGTAACCACATTGTCAGTCTGATAAAAACAGTCTGATATGTGATGCAGTTGTTAGACAGGCTTGGATTTCAGTGCAGAATCACAGTGCTTCTCGCTGAACAACACCGGTCTACAAGTGTCAGCACTCTTCATGTATCAGACCCACATGCGCATCCCAGGCAAGAGGGTGAATAAAAGCTTGTTTTAATACGAGGCAGAGTCCAAGATACAGGCAGTGGTCATACACGGGTAAGTCTCGGGCGACAGTACAGGCAAGGGGCAGGCAGACTCAGGTAAGTAGCAGGCAGTGGTAGCAAAATCGGCTCAACAAGGGTACAGCACGGACTATACAGGCGGTCAGAAAACAGGGACAGGCACTAGGTCAAACACAGCGCAACAACACGCAAGGATCAAGAGCAGAAATGCTGGAAGTGGTGTGACAGCAACAATCTGGCAAATCAGTTAGGCAAGTGTTGGAGGTTAAATGGAGGGACTAATGACAAATGGGCTGCAACAGATGAAGTCACATGACTGGGTGACAAGAGGAAACTAAAAATGGGTGAACCAGAACCGGAAGTAAATACAAAATAAAACAGGAAGTGGCTAAGAAAACAGTTCAGGCATGTGACACAAGCCGTGACACAAGACGGAGCCCAGTGCGCTGCAGAATCTCTCAATATGTCGATAGACACAGGCAGAAAGATTGGTCTGAGAAATCGCGATTGTTTATTCAGTTTGCAGCATTCGCTTTGAACCGGTAGCTGAGACCTGCACCGCTTCTGACTCTGCAGGTAAATCAGTAAAGGGACACTCCTGATCGATGACAGAAAACACAAGTTAAATGCCACGCTCCGTCCATAGATTACTCTGTCCTGAGAGCGCACACTCTAACAGATAGGTAACATAACCAAGGCATTGATAAGGACAACTAACAGAATGTCACCCCGGTAAAACAACTCACCGGAAGTCAGTCGCCAGTTAACATGGCCACTCTTTCATATGGAACACCAATTTGCTTTTTACACCATATGCATAATTTTAACGCCCCAATTTCTAAGTGTAAGCATGTTATAGCCCCACTAAGTCTACAGGCATGTGAATACCTGCACATACCGAGATTAGTTCACGCACACACAGATTGGATTACGCACACACAGATTGGATTACACACGCACACATCTGGTTACGCACGCACAGATCGGTTTATGCATGCACAAATCTAATCTGTGCCTAATTTGACTCCATACTCTCCTCACAGCAGAGACTCGTTCAGTCAAACAGAACCCTAGGGTCTCTGCCTTCAGCTCAGCTGTCTGGGTAAACCAAATTAACTGCTTTCAAGGGCAAACGGAGGGATCATGGATGAGTTTAAAAGCTGTATTCCAATAGGTTTCAATATGTAGTATATAAACTGATGCTGTTACTTTACCAGAAAAAATATAATTGTGAACATCACCACATCACCATTTCCTAGATACCAGGATAATGAAAATCTTATTCCAAAGGCATAATTAGTTTGTTTTATCAAGAGCCTCTCACGTCTCATGTGGATGTTAAAAGTGCCAGAGAGAGTGAAAATACTGCTTCTTAAATAATACTAAAAATTCAATTCAATTCAATTTTATTTATATAGCGCCAAATCACAACAAAGTTATTTCAAGGCACTTTACAAAGTAAGGTTTAAAACCTCACACAACTAAACCCAACAAATCCCACATACAGCAAGCATTTAATTTGACAGCAACAGTGGAGAGGAAAAACTCCCTCTCTAACGAGGAAGAAACCTCCAGCAGAACCAGACTGGATGTGGGCGGCCATCTGCCTCGACCGGTTGGGGTGAGAGGATAGAGAGATAGAAAAGCACAGCAACAGCAACAAGCAACAACAAGCAACAACAGAGCACAGGCAGGATGGTAGGACCAGGGACTGGATGCAGGCAGGATGGTTGGATCCGCAGCTGCCCATCACAGACACCAAACTTTGAGTCCAATGATACCTGTGGGTGAGGACAGAGAGGGAGAAAGAGTGGGGGTGGGGGGGGAGAGAGGAGAGAAGCACAACTACTGGACAGAAAGAGACAAGGTTAGTTAAACATGGGACAATGATGGGAGGTTATGGGACAGAGGAGGTAGAAGGAAACAGAGGAGCTCAGTGTATAAATTAAGTCCCCCAGCAGTCTATGTCTATTGCAGCTTAACTAAGAGATGGTTCCTGTGACTAACAATAATTGCCAGTGACCTGAACCATCTCTAACTATAAGCTTTATCAAAAAGGAAGGTTTTAAGCCTAATCTTAAAGGTGGAGAGTGTGCCAGCTTCTCGAACCTGAAGAGGGAGCTGGTTCCAGAGGAGAGGAGCTTGGTAGCTAAAAGCTCTGCCCCCTGTTCTACATTTAAACACTCTAGGAACCGCAAGTAGCCCAGCGCTCTGAGAACGAAGTGTTCTGCTGGGAGCATAAGGAACTATAAGGTCTTTAAGATAAGAAGGAGCTTTATCATTGAGTACTTTGTATGTGAGTAGGAGAATTTTAAATTCTATCCTACATTTTACAGGCAGCCAGTGCAGAGAAGCTAATGTAGGAGAAATGTGATCTCTCTTTCTAAGTCCTGTCAGAACTCTGGCTGCAGCATTTTGAATGAGCTGTAGGTTTTTTAAGGAGCTGTTAGGACATCCTATGAGTAAGGAGTTACAGTAGTCCAGCCTAGAGGTAACAAATGCATGGATCAGTTTCTCTGCATCGCTCTGAGAGAGGATGCTTCTGATTTTAACTATATTTCTAAGGTGGAAGTAGGCGGTTCTGGAGATTTGTTTAATGTATGATGTAAAAGAGAGATCCTGGTCAAACATGACACCAAGGTTCCTCACAGTAGAATCTGAAGCTAATGTTATGCCATCCAGGGTGGCTATCTGACTCAATAGTGTCTCTCTCAGATTTTTAGGCCCAACAATAAGAATCTCGGTTTTATCTGAGTTTAGTTGAAGGAAGTTTTGGGACATCCAGGATTTGATGTCTTTTAAACAACCCTGAATTTTGACTAGTTGATCTGTTTCATTTGGTTCCAAGGACATGTATAGCTGAGTATCATCTGCGTAAAAATGAAAATTAATAGAATGCTTTCTAATAATCTCACCTAGAGGAGACATGTATAAGCTAAACAGAATTGGACCCAGCACAGAACCCTGTGGAACTCCATAGCTAATCCTTGTGCGTGTGGAGAATTTATCATTAACATGAACAAACTGGAATCTGTTCAACAAATAGGATTTAAACCATCCCAATGCTGTTCCATTAATCCCGATTCTATGTTCTAGTGTCTGTAATAGAATGTGATGATCAATTGTATCAAATGCAGCACTAAGATCTAACAGGACAAGGACAGAAACTAGACCATTGTCCGAAGCTAATAGAAGATCATTAGTGACTCTAACCAGAGCTGTTTCTGTGCTATGATGTTTTCTAAATCCTGACTGAAAATCTTCATACAGGTTATTCCCACTAAGGTGGTCAGATAATTGTTTAGCCACGATTTTTTCCAGAATCTTGGAAATAAAGGGTAAATTTGAAATGGGCCTATAGTTGGCTAGTTGTCCAGGGTCAAGGGTTGGTTTTTTCAATAGAGGTTTGACCACAGCCACCTTAAAAGCCTGTGGTACATAGCCTAGTTGTAAAGATTGGTTGATTTGATTTAATATGGATGAGCTGATTAAAGGTAGAACTTCTTTGAGTAATCTGGTTGGGATTGGATCTAAAAGACAAGTGGACGACTTGGAAGAGTTAATTATTGAGGTTAACTCCATATGAGTTATGGGGGAGAAGCTGTCTAGGTAAGACAGAGGATTTAATAAATTTAAAGTTAATGGATCTAGACAGTGCTTTCTGTCATTTGGAAGAAGTCGCTGCTGAATGTTTTTTCTAATGATAATAATTTTATTAGTAAAGTAGTTCATAAAGTCATTGCTGCTGAGATTTAAGGGGATAGTAGACTCAATACAGCTATGACTCTTTGTCAGCCTGGCTACAGTGCTGAAAAGAAACCTGGGGTTGTTTTTGTTTTCCTCAATTAGGGAGGAATAATATGTTTTTCTAGCAGCACAAAGTGCTTTTTTATATTTCATTAGACTGTCCTTCCATGCAATGCAGTTTACATTTATTTTGTTGGAACGCCACTGTCTTTCTAGTTGTCTAGTCCTTTGCTTTAGACTGCGGATGTCTGAGTTATACCACGGAGCTAACCTCCTCTGATTCACTGTCTTCTTCTTCAGAGGAGCCACTGTGTCTAACATTGTACGTAGAGAAGCTGCAGCATCATCTACAAGACAGTCAACCTGTTCATAAGGATTAAGGTGACTGTTCTCTGTGTATCTGCAAGACATTGAGGCAAAAGATGATGGAATCATCTGCTTGAATCTGGCAACAGCATTGTCAGATAAACATTTGCTATAGTAACATTTCTTTCCAGCTGTTATAGGGTCAGTTGTGCTAAATTCAAAAGTTAATAAGAAATGGTCAGATAACAGAGGGTTTTGGGGAAGAACTATTAAATTATCAATTTCAACTCCATATGTCAGGACAAGATCTAGAGTGTGGTTAAAACGATGAGTGGGTTGATTTACCTGCTGTGTAAAACCAATAGTGTCTATTAAGGAGTTAAAAGCAGTGCTGAGACAGTTGCTGTCAACATCTACATGAATGTTAAAGTCTCCCACTACAATGACTTTATCTGTGCTAAGAACTAAGTCAGATAAGAATTCAGAGAATTCAGTTAAGAACTCTGAATATGGAGCAGGAGGACGGTAAACAATACAAAACACAACTGGTTTCTGAGTTTTAGAGTCTGGGTGAGAAAGGCTCAGAGTGAGGCTCTCAAATGAGTTATAACTATGTTTAGGTTTAGGAGTAATTAATAAATCTGATTTATAAACTGCTGCTACTCCTCCACCTCTACCTGTACTTCTTGGAACATGATAGTTGATGTGACTCATTGGAGTCGACTCATTTAAAGTAACATATTCATCCTGCTGCAGCCAGGTTTCAGTGAGACAGAACAGATCTATGTGATGGTCACTTATCAAGTCATTTATTAAAAAGGATTTAGATGAGAGAGATCTGATATTTAATAAACCACACTTCATTAGCTTACTATTACTTTGTTCCGTAAGAGGAACTGTTTTGATGTTTATTAAATTCTGGTAAGTCACTCCTCTTTGATTTGTTTGTGACTTGTATAGTTTAGGTGGTCGAGAAGCAGACACATTCTCTATGCGATAACTAAGACTAAGAGTGGGTCGCGGCTGTAGAGAACATGCAGAGAGGCGTGTAAGACTGCGACTCTGCGTCCTGGGCTCCACTCTGAGTTGTCACGGAGTGGGGGGACTAAGCAACATGGCCATGTTACTAGAGAGCAGAGAGGCTCCGTTCAACGTGGGATGGACGCCGTCTCTTCTAATCAGCCCAGGTTTTCCCCAAAAAGTGCTCCAATTAGCCACAAAGCCCACATCGTTTGCAGGACACCACCTAGACAACCAGCGGTGGAGCGATGACAGCCGGCTATACATGTCATCGCTGGTCACATTGGGGAGGGGTCCAGAGAAAACTACGGAGTCCGACATTGTTTTGGCGAACGAACACACCGACTCAATGTTAGTTTTAGTGACTTCCGATTGGCGTAACCGGGCGTCATTAGCTCCTGCGTGTATTACGATCTTAGCGTACTTACGTTTATCCTTAGACAGGAGCTTAAGATAAGACTCAATGTCGCCCGCTCTGGCCCCAGGCAAACACCTAACTATGACCGCTGGATTCTCTAACTTCACGTTTCGGACTATGGAGTCACCAATGATCAGAGTGGGTTTCTCAGCGGGTGTGTCGCTGAGTGGGGAAAATCTGTTTGAAACGTGAAGCGGTTGGTGGTGCACCGTGGGTGCCTGCCTAAAGCTACGTTTCTTACGAGCCGTGACCCAGTCGTTGCCCAGCTGCCTGGGACCTGCCGGGGGACTGGTAGCAGCTAAGCTAGGAGGCTCCGCACCGGCTAAAGGGACCTGGCTAGCTGGCCTGTTTTCTAAAGTGCGAAGCCGAGACTCTAAGTCTAACAACCTCGCCTCCAACCCTGCAACTAGCGTACACCTATTACAGATACCATTACCATCACTAAAGGAGGCGGAG
The DNA here is from genome assembly GCF_900634795.4 of Betta splendens. NCBI lineage: Eukaryota > Metazoa > Chordata > Actinopteri > Anabantiformes > Osphronemidae > Betta > Betta splendens. The sequence continues at coordinate 959,521 of NC_040886.2, forward strand.
GATAAGCTAAACATAAGACACACCGAGCACCGAACAGAGCGAGAGGGAGAGGAAAAGGGGGAAGCCATAGCAGGAAAGTAAGCTAGGAGCTACGCTAGCGGAGAAAACACTTAGATAACAGTGTAAATTAGCAGGACGTTTAATGAAAGGTAAAGATGCTTGAGTGTTACAAGCTTGTTTTGAAACTTTTAGCAGTCGCTATCGGATATAAAACGATAATATTTAGAAAAGAGCGGAGAGTAACGCTGTACACACACAGCGGCAGCAAACCTCAGTAACCGGAAGTGACGCGATACGCTTACCGTCAGTCAGCCGTCAGTCAGTTGGCATCAGTCAACACAAAGACAATCTGGCCAAACACCAAGGCCATTGTCAGGCCATCAGGCCATTGTCAGGCCATCAAAAAAGCAACAGATTTGTTGTCATGACAACAGTCAGCTGAGGACACACAGAAAGGAGAAAAGAAAGAAAGATGAGCAACACATCGCATTATATCACCACAAAAGAAAACCGCTTGATTCCCATGCGGGGTCGCAGGTGGTGCTGAGGCCTATCCCAACTTTCTACGAGCGAGAAGCAGTGTACACCCTGGACAGGTCGACAGTCCATCACAGGGCAACACACAGACAGACAACCGTTCACACACCTATGTGCAATCTAAAGTGACCAATGAAGCTAATGCATATTTTGGACTGTGGGAGGAAGCTGGAGAACCTGAAGAGAACCCAGTTAATGATGGGAGATGTAGACAGTGCAGAGGGGAAAAGAAGGCTGGGCAGCAGTTAGATGAGTCAGTGGAGGGTGATGGGCTGTTAGCAGGATGGTGTAGTCCTGTTACAGGGTTCAAAGAATACATGAGTTACGCTCTTAATACAAACATACATTCATCAAAACATCCCAATCAGTCTACATGAACAGTCTGTCCTCATGAGTCTGGATAGGAAATACATGAATATAAGAACTAAGGTTGCGCTACTTTGGTCATAAAAGCATCACATGTTAATTACTTCTGACATTAACACATTAAAGCACAATAATCATAAAATGGCTAATAGACACATGGTTGATGGAAAATCCAGATAAAGCAGGTGTAACAAGCAACTTCATAAACTAAGTTAATGACATACAAAGACTCCAAAAGCTCCTGGCCACTTGGTAGTGGATATTTGTCCTCCAGTGAATAATAAGAAGAAAAAAAATATTTATAGAGAACAATTACATAGAACTGAATAGAAAACTCAACAGATGCCACTTGAGCAGCTACTCAGTTGATTATCATTTTATAAATATTCCTAAATCTGAGCAACTTGACTTGAGTCAGAGCGACCGTGGTGGATTTATTCACTTAGCATTTACTCATCTGTGTGTTTCATGAACCTGTCTAATAAACGTGATGCGAGTGATGCAGAAGCCCATCTAGGTTATCGTCAGCCTCATTCATAGCCTGCGGCTCAGGCTGACCCCGCACTTCTTACTTGAAACCTAAAAATAACTGTGAAGGACGCAGAGAGGTTAAAATGTAAAAATAAGTGCCTTAGAAAAAGAGACTAGATCATTTATCAACTTGCCTTGTCTATTAGCAATTGATGCTAGTGGCGTGGATGATAACGGTGCATCTGACTCAAGCACTTGCTTCAGTAGAGAGGTGAATGTATAAACACTGGGACGGAACACATGTCAGTGAGATAGTAATACTGAGCCAATTCATTTTGACCTCTCACATAATGAAGTCTTTTGAGAGGCTGATCCTGGACAAAGAGGCTGATCCTGGTCAAACTCTAAGTCTACCCCCTCCAGTTTGCATATTAACCCAAACTAGGAGTGGATGACGCCATCATACATCTGCTCCATTGCATCTACAACCACCTGAACAAGCCTGGCGCCTTAGTGAGGATCATGTTGTTTAATTTCTCCAGTGCATCTAAAACCATCCGGCCTTTGCTGCTGGGATAGAAATGTAAGGACATGCAGGTGAAGCCCCCCAATTTCATGGATCATGGATTACCTCACCAACTGCCCCCAGGACCTGCAGAACTGTGTCTGACACCAAGGTCTGCAGCACAGGTGCTTCGCTGAACAGTCCTGTCTCCTTCCTCTTTACCCTGTACCTCAGACCTCAGGTCCCACTCAGAGTCCTGTCATCTCCAGAGGTTCTCTGATGACTCTGCTACTGTGGGATGTATCCAGGGTGGTGACGTCACAGAGTACCAGGAAGTGGTGAACAGGTTTGTGGACATGTGGACAGAACCACCTGCAACTGAACTTAAGTAAAACTAAGGAGCTGGTGATGGACTTCAGGAAATCTGGGAGTCCTGTTACCCCTCTCACTATTAAAAAGGAGGAGGTGGAGGTTGTTAACGAGTACAAATACCTGGGAGTGTACTTGGAAAATAAACTTGACTGGAAAAAGAACTCCTCAGCTGTGTACAAAAAGGCTCGGAGCAGGATGTACTTCCTGAGGATGCTCAGGTCCTTTAACGTGTGCAGCTCCATGCTGAGGATGTTCTATGAGTCTGTGGGTCCAATGTTTTAGGCTGTGGTCTGTGGGGCAGCAGCATGAATGTAGCAGACAGTAACAGACTGGACAAAGTGATCAGGAGCGCTGGTTCTGTTCTGGGGGTGGAGCTGGACCCCCTACATGCTGTAGCTGAGAGGAGGATGCTGGTCCAACTCCTCTCTATAGACGACACCTCCACCCCCACACAGTGTGTGGCTGGACAGAGGAGCACCTTCAGCCAGAACATGAAGCAGGGACAAGGCAGAGTCACATGATAGGAATGAAGGGTGCATCAGACAGCAAACAACTGTCAGACATCCTGATTAGGGGCCACATATAGTATTTGACTAGATTAGTCAAGATGGTGAAGGATTTCACAGCAGTCGGAGCAGATGACTAATGATTACGTCCCTGTCAAATCTACAGCCTGTCCTATAATAGAGCTGACATGCTGTGTCTCCTCATTATTCACCATAAGTCATGTGTGATTAAACAAAGCCAAAGGAAACGGCTACCTCCATGACTCACTGCACCTGCAATTACATCTGTGCAGAACACAGCCATAGAAATAGAATCTCCATTACCTCCATACTCAATGTTTTAATTACATAAGGCAGTCATGTTCTTAACTGCAGATGGTCTCTATTTTATGTATCTGTCCAATCATAATCTTGTGAATTACACCAAAGCTGCAGGTTCTTAGGTCAACACTCAGTGAACAACCTTGTTTTGTTTAGAGCAGTGTTTCCTAACCTGGGTTCCATCAAACCCTAGGGGTTCGGTGAGTCAGACTAATATGATTTGTGATGACACTGTAGAGTCAAAAAAAATTAATTTTATTTCTCAATAAAAAAGGGTTTGGTGAATGTGCATATGAAACTAATGGGGTCATTACCTCCAACAAGGTTAAGAACCACCGGTTTAAAGACTAAACACAAAATCTTCTTTTAGATTATTGCTGTAGCTCTCGCAGGTAAACGTTTTACTCTTTGTTGCTTTAACATACATGAAGTGAAAACATCTCTCCACTTCATCATCTCTTATGACTACAAGCACATGAAAGGAGGTAGTGGAAGTTTCTGCATCTAATTGGTTAAGATGACAACATTTTTAAAAACAAAGCAAACACAGCTATAGTGAAATGCCTAAAAAAAGGAGGAAAAGAAATTATGTGGGAGACTGTAGGAGAATCAAAAAGCAAGAAACTGTCCCTCTAAGTATCAGTTATAAAATCCATACAGGAATAGTTCACTTAACATTTTCTTTGTTACCTCATCCCCAGCACATAAAGACCATATGTATAAATATCCTGTCCCGTGTTTGTGTCCAGGTGGGGGGTCACACCATGCTGCCTATACGCTGGATGCCTCCGGAGAGCATTATGTACAGGAAGTTCACCACAGAAAGCGACGTGTGGAGCTTTGGAGTCATTCTTTGGGAAATCTTCACTTATGGCAAACAGCCATGGTTCCAGCTGGCCAATAATGAGGTACAGCCTTATCTGACTTTAACTGTGACAGACTTTACAAACGATTGTTTGTGTTTTGTGGAGATTTTACCTCTTCATATTGTAGCTATGTGGCCCAGCAGCAGCTAGATCCCCAACATCTTGCTGCCACACTTCACTGATTCAGCATGAACAAACATGACCTTTCCTATTCAGTGCAAAAAGTGATGCTTCGGTTTTATTTGCCCAGATTATCATTTAAGTGTCCTTCTCCAAAGCCTCATAGCCTTGAGCATGTTATACTCTAACAAAAATGATTTTGGAGTTCAATAGAAGTAGTTCCCCATGCCGCTTATCAAATCATATTTCCTCGTGTGGTCGTGGACTATAACTGATATTACCACTACTAGACAAGTCACTTTGCCTTGTGGCCTCACATCTTAGCTTTTTAGGATCCCCAACACCTCATGAAGCTCTTGTGCATTATTTCTGCTCAGAACACAAGCAAACTTAACAAAAGTGCAAATGCGATGGTTATGAGAAGCCCCATTGAGTCTGCAGGATAGAGAAACAGATTGACAGAAGACTCAGCACCTGCAGTTAGTGGCACTGATGAAAAAGCTCTAAACCCTAGATTCATTATGTCTGTTTGGACTCAAGGGAAATGAAAAAGGACTTTAGTTTGTCATTTCTAGTTAATATAAATTGAAGATTATTCTGACAAAGACTGAAACACAAGCTGTCGACTTTCATATATCTCCTCTGTGAATTGATCAGGATCTTGTGGCTTCCACTGTATATCTGCAGATCTCATTGGACTCTTTGCATTTGAAAACACAGACAGCGCCTGCTGTGTGGAAATGTTAAGAATGTGGTTGTGCACATGCAACAAAACTACAAAACTGTTACGGAGAAGAGGCCAGTCATTGAGAAAATGCATAATAAAACATCTTATCACTCTACATTTATAACACTGATCTGTGTTATAAATGTATTTCCTGTACATTTTTAAGTAAAATTGCTGAGTCTTTTTCAGTCTTAATATGGGGAAAAACGCGAAAAGAGCCATCAATGAGCCAGGCCTAAGCCCAGGGCTCCAGCTCCCATTCTCCAGACGTCATTACATGGGTTAATACGTGGAGCTTCCTGTTTCACAGCTTGTCACCAACAAAATGCAGATTTTTTCTTTACCTTCACTTTTTACAAGCTCATTAATGCGTTTATCGATGTGTGTTTGACATAATTACTTTCTTGATTGCGCAAAAACGGGCAAAGAAAACTCGAAATGAGGCAAGACGGGAAATAGCCTCTACGGAAGCTGACAAGTGCTTGGCTGCTACTGTCAGGCGATTCTGTTTTTTTTTGTCAGGCGCCTCTTTGCGCCAGTGACGTTGGCGCTGCCTCAGTAAGTTAGCAAACTAACTCAGTTGGCTAATTTACCAACTCTCAGGATGGAGGACTGTACTGTTTTCTCTGCTTACTGTTTTCAACCTGTGATATTGTCTGGACTACCACGAGATATTGTATAAAATATATAAAACTAAGACCACAAATGGTTTTCAGTTTTCTAAAAAATAACTGATGATACCACCTTAGATTTTTAAGTCAAGTAAAGTCAAAGTCTTGTGTTGATTTGCAGTCCTGTGTTAACTAAATAAGGCAGAAGTCCTGTGTTAACCGAAAGCAAAGTCTCATGTTTTCATTAATGTCCATTGTACAGTAAATGTGTTAGGTCCTATGGTATTTTTTAAAGTCAAAGTTCTGTTTTGAGTGAGTAAAGCGAGTTAAAGCCAGTATCACTGTTTGGTCCCCTCTGTTCCTCTGTTATAATTAAAGTAATTGTGCTTACCCATAGTGAACATAAAGATACTCATTCAAGTTCTTTTATTGTAAGTCTGACTCTGGAGAAGTCAGTGCCTCACCAGCCATGAACCTCACTGCAGGTGTCTTCAGGTGTGTCCTTCCTCATGTTGTGCCTGAGGCCTCCACTTGTTCTAAGTGTAATTGCACATGTAAAGCTTCTCTGTTGTGTCTCTCAAACCATTTGTCTTCTCTGTCCTGAATTTAGACAAACACTGTTAAAGGTCACAGGTCTTGTTATTTAACTTCCAAACAAAAATCACCTTTTTTGTGCCAAGACTTAACCTTACGAACTTGGTGGCAAAACCTCACAAGGATGTTTTAACCCACCTGAGAAGCAAAATAGCCAATTAACCTACTAGTCTCTGTCCTCACAAGTCTGTCATTGGTTAGACATATTTTGCCAGATATTAGACACCAGTGTTGGTGTCACTTTCAATATGACAATACAAAATTACACTTTCAGTTAGTGACTAAAAAAAGCCCTTGCAAAATGGAACTTGGCCACATGCTGAGTGTATGGAAACCTAATGTAATCTCTATGACAGGAGAGCATTGGATGTGACAAAGGAAGTTAGGGCACAGTTGTCCTATATATGTGTATATACTGTATATGAGCAGTGGTTACCCGTTTATAAAAGGTGTCTGGTTAAACCTAGTATCAGTCATGAATGTCTTTTTCTTCCTGCCATTTGTTTGCTTTTGTAACAAATACTTTATGTATTAACATGTATATTTAAATGAGCATCTGTTTTTTCATGTTTCACTAATGTGTGTGTTGTGACTGAGTCCTTTGGTCTCAGTTACGGCTCTTCCTCCTGTCACTCTGTCTTTCTGTCTTCCTAGGTAATAGAGTGCATCACTCAGGGCCGGGTTCTGGAGCGGCCCAGGCTCTGTCCCAAAGAAGTCTACGATATTATGCTGGGCTGCTGGCAGCGAGAGCCACAGCAGCGCCTCAACATCAAGGACATTCAGAAGATGCTGTTTACCCTGATGAAAGCCACACCGGTGTATTTGGACATACTGGGGTAGACCCGGTAGAACCATCCTTAGGTTAGGTTAGACTATCACTGGACCGAAGTGGGGGGGGGGCTCACATGAGGGTCCGTCAAGGAAGCATGGTACTCAACATTAGACCCGGGTGACAACCTGACTGGAATGTACAGACTAAAGTGAACGGACCCGGATCACACTGCACTACATCATGTTCTAATCAAACGAAACTAGTATGGTTTGGTACATTTTCCCCAGTAATTTGAGTAAAACATTTTTCACCTTATCTCCTCGTGTGCTACGTAGATCCATGTAGCACTGGTTTGATTGCAGTCTGGAAAAGGTCTGACTCAGTCGGCTGCGGTATATGAGTCAGGCTTTGGCTGCATTGGCTCACCAGCTAAGTCTGATTTGTCCCTGGTCCTTAGCTGAAGTACCTGCACTCAAAGCATCTGCACCAACACTGTCTCCGGCTTCACTGCTTGATACTGGCTAAATTGAATGGATAACCCATCTTGTGTTTGTCCTTCACAACACCTTCCAACAGAGATTACCTAGACATATATAGGACCCATAAGCATGAAACAGGGCATGTGTAGATTCCACTGTGTTCTCAGTGATTTGATCTGTAGAGACACATTCACACATTCAGCTGAACCCAACAAGATCTTCCAGTCCTGAGCCTGGAAGCATGGCCTGCGTGACGGTCTGTCGCCATAGAAACTGACCTAAGTGCCTCCTACTTCTTTCTAAACACTGGGAACTCGAAAATATATATAGTCTTTCAAAATAAAAGCATTTTTATATTTCCTTTACCTCCTTTAAATATACACTAGCTGTAAACCTTCCTCCTTTTTCTTACAACTGAACCTACTTCCCACACGTTATTTACTGAAAAATAAAATAAAACATAAATAAAATAATGAAAATAAGAAAAACGGCTTCTGGAGAAAAACAGAAAATATAAAAAACTTTTTGTACCATTTGCAGCTTGACAAGAACGCCACACTCTCCCAGAAAAGGTTACATTTAGTGTTGTTTTCTTCATATGGCATATGTTTCTTCATTGGGTGGATGTCCACTTCCAAAGCCATTAGAATACTCTCATCAGTCTCTACCCGGAGCCTGATCTAAGAGAGTGATGGAGCTGATGCCTGTTGTTTTTACAAAGTTGTACATACTATATATATTGACATTTTGAGATTTCTTAACTTATTTCCTTCCTGTTTTATTATTTTCAACTTCTTCTTGTTCTTAGATAATTTGTTAATATCCACACTTGTAATTTATTCTTATAATTACGTTCATTCATAGGGTTTAAACATTTTAAATAAATTTTAATTCATTGATTCTGTGTCCCTATTGTTTGGGTTGCCGATTTAGTGTTAATGTAGGAAATTCAATAGTGTAGAGGAAAGATTATCAGGCCATTATTATTATCAAACATTCTAAGGCCAGAATGTTTAAAAAGAGGCTGAGTCATCATAGTTGGACATGACCATATGACCAGAATGGAGCAATCAGCCAGATACGCCACAGCAGCAGCTGGTTGAACAAGTGCTGAGTGAACATTGGGCTCAGCAGTGGTTTGGTACATATGTTTCTGCTCAGTATTTGTCCATAATGAGAGCCATTACTATACGCATGTGTGAGGAGAATGTAGAGACGGGCTCACCATTGCTCAGGTTAGAGGACTGACGCTGCTCAGTGGGAGCTGTCATAATACTCAGTGTGCTGATGTTTAACTGTGGTGCATCTTGTGTTGTCCTTTCTCAAAGGCAAATTTGTGATGAAATAATGTTTTTCTAGGCTTTAAAGTTGTAATTGAGCTGCATAAAGGAGGCTGGAGGCGTCACGTAGGTGTAATGTATAAAAGCTGCCTAGAGTGGAAACTTTTTATAACTACTAGGTGATACAATCACTACTGATACTACATCAGTTCTACTACATCATACTTACCTTCCTGTTTTAACTGGTTTCACGTTCCCCTTTTTGTATTCCACAGATGTCTGAGGAGGCAGGAGCAAGACAGGACTTATACAGTATCTGTGGACACATGTAAGAGACACATCAACAATTTATGTGTTCATCTTAAATTTTTGATTACAGAATAATGCACATTACATCTCATCCTGCTGCTCACAGGTTACTTTAAGTAGCTCACTACCATCTTCCTTTTTACATTACTAACATTAAATGTCTTGAGGTGCATCTCCACAGAAATCAACCCATGTAGTATCATAAAGACTTGGTGGAAGCTGATTGATGATTATCACAGAAATGAGTGAAATTGAAATTTAATCTGACATTTAAAGTCTTTTGCTTTGGACCAGTCTGTTCACGACTCCCCCCTGAACTTAAAATGAAGATAAGCATTTGTCTTATCATCACCTGTATACTGTAGATTCACGATGTCGAAGTATCTTGATTGGAAGGTTAATGTGAATTAATACATGATTCCTGTTAATAATGTCTTGCTGTTTAGAAAAGATAAAAATACTTCACTTAAAAGAAATTTTAATGTGTGGCTATTTAATAAATTTACCAGAACTTCGTCATTACAGGTTAGGGTGTGCAGAGTCCAGTGGTTTCTCATTTACGCTGCCCCTGAACCAGAGGAGTGTGTCACTCTCAGTGGTTTCCAAAACAGGCACTAGTAAAAGCGAATCCAAAGCTGTTCTTGTCCTATGGTTGGTTGAAATATGTTGCCACTCCAGCAACTAAGTCATGTGATATGTGAGACTACAACACCAAACCTAATTGTCTTCACCTGGGTTAATTAAGGATGAATGTGTGTTAGTCCTATCCTGAAAGAGCTTGTGAGGAGCTAAATGCACCTGGTGCAGGTACAGTAACCAGCTACTGACAGCACAGCTGTGGCTCCAGAGACTGTTGGCCTTGTGCTTTGTAGATTAACTGTTCGTGCAGTTGTTCCAGCTGATGCTGCTGTATAGTAGAGACAGTAAAAGTCTTCTGGAGGAACAGGCGACATGACATACAACATACAACTAATTGCATTCTTCAGCTTCCAGTAATTCAGTCTCTATAATGACATTCTGGTGTTTGTTATCTGTAATTTGACCTAAATATTATGTTCATACATCTTTTTTAAATTTTGGTTTTCCTGCTCAAATATTAGTTTGACTGATTTTGTTTTTTTTCCCTCAAATATTTTCCTGCATCTTTTCATTAACAGCCACAGGTGTGAAAATCATCACTTTTCAATATTAAGTCAGTGTGTCTCAGTTCTAACCTCTCTCTCTCTCTCTCTCTCTCTCTCTCTCTCTCTGGGTAACATGTTGTGTATCTGTCTCCATATTATCATTTACAACTATGTATTAGAATATTTTGACAAATTACGTTATCTAATGTCTTTTTACAGCCAAATGTGGTGTATTTAGGTCAACTCTATGTAGACTTCCAACTCATTAAAGTTCATCTTTAAATTGTTTTTATGGTGTGTATTTATTGGCTGTAAATTATTCAGTGATAATTAATTACGGATTATTCACATACAAGTCATATAAATGCTCCAAAAAATTAATTGCCGTTTCACTTTCATCCAAGCAGAGCAACTAGCCGTAGAAACATGGAACGTCATACTCCCAACCTTTTAGTCCCCCAACAGTGTGTTTTACAGAATAAAAAAAAAATCAGCAGTCAGGGCTACAACACTCTATAAGTGTCCTTCATATACATCAAACACAGATTATGATGCAATAAACCGTTGAAGTTAGCATTATAGCCAGCCCTGGGCTAATTTGCGACCTACTTATGGGTCTACCGCTGTGATACTTTAAGCAACACACATGAACGATGGCTCAATGAAAGCTCTAATCTAAAGGAATCTAATTATATGCACCAAAGCTATCACATGTGGTGAGTTATGATTCAAAGAATAAAAAATGCTAAGCTAATTGTTAGCTAAATAAACAATGTACACATATATCAAATATCACACAAAGTCCATATTACTGGTGAACTGATTACATTCTATGTTATTTCTACCTTTTGGGAGGTTTCTCACTCACTCTGTTACTCTCCAGCCCTCCCATAGAGCTTGTCTGAAGTGATTTATAGGGGGCGTCATTTGGTGACAGTTTTTTATTGCACCAGGGCCATAAAACGTGATCAGCCATTTTTATTGGCTACCTGTATCGTGTTTTTTGGCCAATTCCATAGCTTATAACAGGTAAAAAGACACCTCATTGGCCACAGTCAGTTTTTGCTAGGCGGAGATATGGCTGCACTGACGCCCCCCCAGTGGCCTGTACAGCGACAGATTTGGAAACGGTCAAAATGAATGACCACCTTCACATGTGTTTAGATTGGTGTAGGTAAATGGTATTTGGATATATTGATCACTTTTATTTTGTTTTCGCTATTTTAGGTGGATAGTAGTGGATAATTCTAAAAATGCTTTTCACTTTAGGTATAACATTTTACTTTTTTATTATTCATCGCATCCGTAACACCTACACTAATTTTACACCTCATCACATCTCACAAGTATCCCTACATTATGACACAATCAGTCAAATGGACTTTGTGGTTGCAGAGATAAATATGCTGATTGTCTACCTCTCGCCTGTTGTTCTCGACAGAAAACAATACAGTAGCATGTGATAAACATTAAGATTCATTTTCATAACACTAGGAAATTAGAAGCGGCAGATGTTGCAGAACGCTGTAATAGAGTGGATGTCCACTAATGGAGTTTTATGTAAATATATTAAGGAAAGTGAAACTGTTCTTAAACTTATATGTCTGGTTAATGAAAAAATCCTCCCGCTTTATGTTCCACTTAATATATCTTTTCATCTCAATTACAATTAAAGATAATGAGCCTTTATTGGACAACAAAGTAGACAAGATAATACTTAGATATAAATCAACACACAATAAAATACAGGAGTGTTTGTTCTTAAAAGAGGCAAACTGATTGTAGATTTGATTGAAATAACTTACATATTGTAGACAATTACATTAAAGCGGGTTTCAAAGTAAACTAACAGAAAACTGTGGATTTTCCCATATATAAGTTGTTTACTGATGATTAAGCTTTTATAGTCAAGGCCAAAACTGTAGCATTTTAAATATTACAGTTTCTCTGAATCTATGAGGCTTTCAGCTGATCCTCCTTCTTACATATTATATGTTTCATCTTTGGTTCTTCTTCATAAAAATCTACTTCTCTAAATTTAGTCCATGTTTAACCAATCATTCCATGATTGATACATATGGTCTGTGTCCACTGTGAACACAAACTCATTCCAACTATTTAGATCAGGTTTGACTTAGCTGCTCCTTCTTATCTATTGGCAAATATGCAACAGAATAAACTGGGATGAGTTTAGCAGAATAGGTTCAACAAGGATGTTTCACTGGTCCGGATGTCCGAATACCACTTTTGTGAAGGATGGCAAGAATTAACAAAGGGACGGGGACAGGGAGCAGAAAAGCAGAATTAAGAGATTCAGGATAAGTAAAACTTACAGTAAAAGATAATGGAACTTCTGCTCCATAATATCTGCACACTCCATGCCTCTGTACTGCTCTTTGGTGACTGGTCATCTCAGCTGTGGTCCCTGTTTTGTGACGCCTGTCTGCCAGGGCATCAATGAGGCCTTGCTTGTCATCACATAATGCCATGAAATGTTACTGGGATTGCAGGCTGCAAAAATGACCATCATGGCGCTGTAGGTGAATTATTGGGCTAAGATAACAAAGATTACTGTAGATGTCTATAGGTTCTTTGCCATAACACAGGTCCATGTCCACTCCAGGTAATGATTGTGTCCTTCAACTGTCCTGTTGATCCAAGTCAGGCGCTGAGGCCAGTGAGGATAGCATCTCTTTATACAGCTATGCATTTATATAACGATGTATGTACTTGCTGCTTGTTCTGCTCATTTATGCATATGTTATCTTTCCTCCTCTCATCCCCACGTTTCTTTGTCACTGTTTCTGCCTTCACAACAGGTTGTAGCTGTTTGGACAAGTGCATATGTGGTTTTGGGCTCAGAAAATGAGATTTAGAGGGCGTGCATGCATGTGTCCATGCTGTTGACTAGACAACCAAGAGAGAAGAGGTGACCTCTGGGAAATGAGCCTCTGTCAGGGCAGATTGGCCAATTTTCTGTGCTGAGAATTGTGTGCATAGTGCTGGGTGTGTGTGCATGAGAGAGAATAGGTGATGAACAATAAAAGAATGCACCTGAAGAGGAAAGAGAAAATGAAGGAATGAAGAGGTGAGAGGTTGGCCATCAGATGAGAGAAGGTGTTGTAAAAGAGAAGCATTCTGTGAACAAAGTGCTAGGATAAAGATATATGTGTTGTTTACAGCCAGAATGAAGTCAAGGACGACTGGCAGGCCGCTGCAACTGTCACGCTCAGGGATCGAGGCCCCCTTGTGGTGGAAATGTGTATTCTCGCCCTGCCCAAACATTCCATTCAGTGAAACCAACTTTGTTATTTTATACATATGTATATACAGTCTTAGCACTTCAAAGAGACCACCTTTTTTATTCCACTACAGTTGCGTCGCCAGCGCGCAACAGGTGCGTTCCCCACTAAGTATTTTTAATCTTGCAGCAAGCTGAAAAAAATCAGGGTGCTAGTTTCGTTTTAACCACCAGGTGGCGCAAAGATGTGAGGTCCGACTGTTTATTTCTATCTGTATCTGTACAGATAAATATCTGTGTGGCGATTATTAAGCACAAAAAACTATGGCATGTTTATTGTACCATTAAATCTAGAGTATTTTTTAAAATATTATAATAATGTTATTATATATTATTATATAATATTATTGTTGTCAATTGCCGAAGCTGCTGATGTATTTACACAGTTCCCAGGCCAGCCAAGAGAAACAGTCCCTCCTCCAGCCAATCCAATACGACAATATAAGTATAATAACATAAAATAGGAATCTATATTTATTCATCAATGTGTGCTATAAATGTATTTTATATGTATATCTGTATTTGTCTTCCGGTTTGTTGATCATGAAGAAAAAATACAAAACAAACAGGATTTTCGTTTCATTTCGTCCTCTCTTGATATGAGCGACATACGGAATTCAAGTGTTTTTCAACACAAGTTGGATGTAAAGCTGATTTTTCGTTTTAAGAAAAAAGCTTAGAAAGTCGTTCTCTCGTTAAAGCAGCTTTTAAGTTGGTGGAGAAACCAAATGCTTAAAATTTACTCAGACCGCAATGACCTATAGTTTTCTCTGACTCTGAATGAAACATAAGAGCCCGAATGACAGATGATGTGTCCAGACAGAGCTTAACCAGAAATGTATGCATGTGATAATGCAGGCAAGTGGCGTCACCGTCTGAAGCAGACAGTGATGTGACGTTCCAACGATGGTGCTGAGGAGCCGCTTATTCATAGGCAGATGACTTGGAAATCAAACTGTTAAAACGTACAGGGACCGTGTCGCCCTGCTGCCTAGTCTTGGTTGATTGCACACATTAAGAGAGGAAACACAGTGTGTTTCCAAATGTTAACGGTTATAGTGGATGAAAACGAAAATAACTTCTGCTCTAGACCACGTTTAAGGTGAGTGTGAGAACAGTTAAACCAGTAAGATATAGCGAATGTCCTTTAAATAGAAGCTCCAACATTTTACCGGAACATTAATTACAATATCTGCAGAAAAAGCAAACTTATATTACACAGGCAACACAGTGGATTTGGAACTCGCTCTGCCGTAAACACGGCGTCTGATGTTGATTTAATCGCTAAAGCAAACTTCACATCCCTTCCCCTACTCTACTACTCACTACTGCATGTCTATCCATCTGTATCTACACTCCGTGCTGAGTCAGATCACATGGTTAAAGTAGCAAATTCTGAAGCTTCCTTTGCAGTATAACATTACTTTCACACTATATACTGTTCTCACGGCACGTGCACTATGATCCGCTGGACAGCCAGCGAACACAATAAAAACAGTCCACACAAGGCGTTTGTTTATTGCATTATATAACCCTGTAACTGTTAAGCCCAATCGCTCCTAAATTTGGGAGAGATGGTACAGACCTGTAGACCCCAGTTCTGTCTAAAGATAAATCCACTTTCACGATGAATATCTCTGTAAATAGAGGCCTCAACAACTTCTGACCTCCATATAATCATGGCACAATTACTGAACATTAACTCAGCAAAAAGATGGTTTTGAGCAAGTGAAGCAGAAATTACAATGATTTTAATGCGAACAGTCAGATTATCTTCTCAGTTTTCTAATTTGGATCTCTAATGTTGTAATGTGGATTATAGGACCTATAATAGCAATATAACTGATTATTTTATCCAAATAACTGTTATGTAAACCTACAGTATCTGACTAAACATAAACAGTGTTTAGTCATAGTCCATCCTGTCCTTATCTGTCATATATATGCCACCAGAGGGCAGGTGGGGGATAGGTGTCTGTGCGGTCATGCCTCTTACTAGCAACAACTGACTGTGGCCAATGTGGTGTCATTTTACTCTTTAGGAGCTATGCAATTGGACTAAAAAGACAAACCCAGGATTGACAGGACTCCAAGCCAGTGAGAGCCACCCAACGCATTTTATAGCCTCCGTGAGTGATTGAGTAACTTCCCAGAAATACGTCTAAGATGCGCTGTTTGACGAGAGTGGTAAAAGGGCTCAAAAATAAACTACTAATGTAAAAACTAAACTTATTCCGAAGTTTGGATGTTCGGAAGTTCAGATATCACTCTGACAGGTTCACAGAATCAATTTTTTAACACTTCCTCCTCACCTTAAAGGCATCACACTCTGCTTTATTAGCAGATGTTGTTCACTATTGAAAATGAAATTAATATAATTTTGACTGAATATGTTGTTATCAAAACAATAGTAATTAATCCTGCAACTAAATTTTAGTATCACAGAACCAACTGCACCAACCAACCAAGTCGACAGTGCCCAACCTCAATTTTTTTCATAGGGCCCACAACTGCTAGCAGCACCCCTGCATGCCAGTAACATATACATAATCTCATACTACTTAATAATAGCCATGACATACAGTACAATATCACAATTTCCATATTTACACATTATTAATATTGGTAGTGATAAGTTTCAGTAATACCTGTTAGATTTGGAAAGCCTGTTTATCAGCTCAGGTGTTGAGTGTCCCACTACAAGGTTAGTAAGGCTGTAGCTTAATATTATTCACCCAAAGGCTGATGCAGACGTTGGTGCATGAACAATGCCACGTGTGGAAGCCAGGGTGATGTGAGGGGCTCCGCCACTACGCCCATCCAACAAGCAGAGGAAGGAATCCCAGCAGCCAGGGAGCCCACACACCTTCAGTTCCAGGAGGGCAGGTGTTGCGACCCAAGCCGCCCACACAGAGCCCCCCAGGCAGAGCTGCAGCAGCCACAGAGACAGCACCCAAGGTCAGAGTGGGCCACCGGGGGTCAACGCTGTTTGCCCCATGAGAACCAGGGGCAAATACTCCCCCCAGTGGGAGGGAGTTCTCCTACCCACCCCAAGCCGGGAGAAGCAGGGGGCAGCGGAAAAGGCACCCCAGAACCCTGCAATCCAGCTTGAACGTGAGTGTGTGGAACTAGAGTGCACTGAAAGTGGGGGACACCTCCAGGAGCTGCCCCCACCCTAAATGTCTATTGTGCAGTTAAAACTGGGTGGTGATCTCTCCACCAGGTCCAGTGGGCGAGGCCACAACTGGCCTCAACCCCAGGCCCCAGAAAAAAAGAGTCCACCCCCAGCCCTGAATGTATGTGTATGTCGCTAAGTAGCTTACCAAAAACTCTACCAAAAACTCTCATCAAAAAATTACTAGAGAAACAAAGAATGATTGAACTTTAGAGGATAAACTGAAATACCGACTGACCAGAGAAAACAAAACCACTGCAAGGCGGGGCCCTGTTTAGGAATAGTATAACACGGAGGACTAACAATCCAATGAGCTAGGGGGCTGAAAAAGAGTAAAAGAACAATTTAAACTTTCTCAGCTTCTGTGATTTTCTTTTGCTCCATCATATGTGTACACTGTAGCTGTAACATAAACCCAGTGTCTTTTGATTTTCTGATGTGCATGTGTTCAAAATCTCACTTATATCTAAATTATGAATCTATGAGGCTTCATAGACAGAAATAAACTGTATAAGAAAAATAGAGATATGAGGTAGAAGAGACACTGAATAAATAGTGGTTTCGTATTAACCCTCCAGCCTTCTCTCATCTGCATCTGCCTTCTTCTCTATTTTCACACCCACCTTTAGGGGTTTTTAAATCCATTTACTACTTGTATCTTCTCATCGCTGTATCTGTGTGTGCGTGCGTGTGTGCGTGTGTGTGTGTGTGTGTGATCCCATCTGATCATCTCCTGGGAGCCCCTTTTCATCAATGACACACTATCTTGCAGCATCTTGAGGACTGTATTATGTTACAGATCAGACTGAAGAAAAATCCGACAACTTCTACACTAAATATAAAAATATGAGCATTATCATCTTAACTTAACTGTACGTCACTGTACTTTGATTGGAATCTGTGCAGAGTCTCAGAGCCCTTAACGGAGGACTTCTTAATGTCTGGATGGCAGCTCATAAGTTAAATATTTTAATTGCTACACTAAACTAAGTCATTTTTAGTGTACAATACTTGTTTTCTTCCCGTCCTCCTTCTCATGTCATGTCTTTCAATGTGTTTTGTTCCTCTCACAGACCTAAGTGGATGAATGTGGAGAGATGTAGTTGCGAAGTAAGGCACCAGGGTCCGCAGAGCCAGGTTCAAGACTAGCTCTGCTACCCATCCCACCACCCCCCACAACCCTCAGCCAGGAAGAGACAGCCGAGACCCGGGGACGAGACCCGGGTCCCAGCAACCACCACACCCCCACCGCAGGGGAAGCCCCAGAATTCACCAGGATTCTGATGCGAGACACAGTGCAGGACCTGTGCTCCACGCATCCCTACATGGAAACAGAATCAATCAGAGTATAGTTTTGGTTATTGATCTGAACAAGCAGACATTGTGTCCAAGGTGTTCAAGTACTGAGTAATGCTTAATTTCTTTTTAGTTTTCCAGTTCATGTAGGCATGTAGGAATCTATCTGCTATGTCATCTGTACAATGAGTTTGTGAGACCCATTTGGAACCTCCTTTGTCCTTCATGTGTTCTATGAAGAATTTTATATTGTTATTATATTGTATTATATTGTTTATATTGTTTACATTGTTGTATTAGTTGTAAATTTGTATTTTTTGTCATTCTGAATAAATTAGAACATATATTATTCCAGAACGTGTGATTAGTGGTGATGTCCAAATCAGCTTTCCATTTAGAGATCGGAAGGCTCACTGTCTGGTCTACATTGGAAATTAAGATATAGATTTTTGATACTGTCCTTTTCCCTGATATATCAATAAATGACTCTATTGCTGGTGGTTGCATCTGGATAAGAGTCTTCTTAGTTTTTGCATTAAGTATTGACTTTAATTGTTGATATTTATAAAAATTCGCAGTAGTGATTTTTTATAGTGGGACACTAATTTTTCTAAAGAGGTAAAGTTGTCTCTTGTGAAAACAAGTTTCAGATGTGTTATCCCTTTAATATGCCAAGTTGGAAAGTGATTGCCTTTTTGTGTTGTATGATGTCTGGATTGTTCCAGAGAGGTGTGTTTTGACAAAGAGTAGGTGAAGATCCAGTAAGAAAATCCCACCAGGCTGTCAGAGATGCTCTTATGCTAATGCTCTGGTAGCAACCACATGTATGGTGTTTGATTTTGGTGCTGATAAATAGTAGATCTGCAACTTTAATATTTCCACAAAATGTTTCTTTAATGTCTAACCATGAAGAGTCTGCTGGCATGGGTTTTATCCATTTGTGGACGTGGTTTAGTCCGTTGGCAAGAAATTAATGTTGGAAATTAGGAAGTTCTAGGCCGCCGCAGCCGTTTTTAAACTAATTCGTGGTCTGTCTTGTCCCTCTATGCAGATTAAACCTTGGTGAGATCTGGTTGTTTGTTCTGATTGCGGCGTTTGTTGAGCTGTATAATATTTGGATCCAGTCTATGAATGATTTCCCAATGCCGAATTTATGCAGGGGCTGCAGGTGGTGCGGTGGGTAGCAGTGTCCTGGGTTCGATTCCCGGAGGCGGCCCAGGTGCCTTTCTTTGTGGAGTTTGCATGTTCTTCCTGTGTTTGCGTGGCTTCTCTCCGGCTTCTCCGGCTTCCTCCCACGGTCCAAAAGCAATGCAAATGCATTAGGTTGATTGACTACTCTCCAATGCCCATAGGTGTGAGTGTTGGTGACCTGTCCAGGGTGTACACAGCAGAGTCAGTAGGGGCGCTGTTGAGCAATTAGGTTGATTAATCTGTTCATATCGTTTGTTGACTGTCTACCTTTAATGAAGCCTGCTTGATCAGAGTGAATTATATATGGAAGCAAATGCTTTACACACTATTTTTAGGTCTACATTTATTAGTGAAATTGGTCTATAACTTGATGGGAGTGTAGGTGTAGTGTAGTGTTTTCCTGTTTTTTGGAGCAGGCTAATGAAGGCTAAATTCATAATTGTGGGTAATGAATGCTGTTGTTTAATTTCAGCTACCATTTTGTAAAAGCTGGGTGCCAGCATGGACCAGAACCTTTCATAAAATTCAGTTGAGAATCCATCTGGTCCTGGGGCTTTTTTTATTGGGCATCTCCTGCAGAGCTTCATGTAGTTCTGCCAAAGACAACAATGAGTCTAGAGTTATGTTTTTTTTCTTCCTTTACCTTTGGTAGTTTTACTTTATTCAGAAACGTCTCTATGGCTGAGGTGGATGGCTCTAATTAGGACGTATATAACTCTTGTTAAAAGTTTTTAAGGGGTATCATTTATTTAATTGGGATCATGAGTAACGTTCCCTTTGTTGGTTATTGAATGAATGATTTGTCAATGTGTTATTTAATGTTACAATTAAGGGAAGAAAACAACTTCTGGTCTGGTACGTCTGGTAATAATAATAATTCTAATACACAGCTTGTAATGGATAAGTTCCACTCAAATAAAGTACACATTCATTTTAAAGCATCACGTTTCTCCGTGGTGACCCTAAGTCACATATCTGATGTAGTACTGATATTGTGTTGCCTTTCTAAGCAGTAAGGCTGATCCATGACTTCATCAGTGTCTGTGTCACATGACTCACTCTGCCCCTGGGCAATAGGCCTTACCGTACCTAGAAGGGCTTTCAGACTACTAAATAATTCACTCATCACAAATCATAGTACAGATTTCATACCACATGCTCCAGTTTCATATTATGTTTTGTTAAAAATCTGATCTATGTGATACTGGGCCTCTGAGGAGCTGCCCCTCTGCTCCTTTCTGCTCTGTGGTATGTTTTCTATGGCAGACTTTATGATGCCTGGAATGTTGCAACATGTTGCTTCTGCTGGCAAAAACCCTACACTGAACCGCACAGGGTTTGATCAGAGCTCAAATGTTAGGAGCAACATTAGAAAAACGTTTGTCTAATAAGAGAAACTACAGTACATATTACATAGGGCCACATATGATTAGAGCTGCATTTAATGGTATAGTGTTGAGTGTTTCTTTCAAATGAGGGATGCGTCTTTGAGCTGAAGCCATTGTTTGTTCTGGACAGTGCTGCAGTGAGCAAGTGGGCAGAACTTTGACCACTGACGATTTGATCAGCTTTGATGATTTTATTGGATGAAGCTGGTTTACATAATTGTGGAACTACAATCTGATAAAATGGAGAGAAGTTTGTTGAGCAATCAGATGGGCCAGTTTACAGGCTGTTAATAAGTCCAATCTTCAAACCTAATTAACATTATCTACATGACCAAGTGATGTTATTACAGCTGGTCCAGCAAGCTGCAAACTGTACCATGAGCTTAGTGCTGATTTAATTGAACTTTTGATAATCCACATTCAGACACCATAGAGATCAACATGACAAAGCCACTGTCGGAAATTACCTGATTCAATCAGGGACATTGACATTTCAACATTGGGAAGAGTTTAAATATTTAAATTTCCCCTTAGCAGGTAATGCTGAGCCGTTGATTTAGCTACTGTGTAAATCAAACCATCAGACTCAGTACAGTGACGTTCATCCGTGAATAAACAGTTTCTTGTACCAATAGAATGTGTACAGCTGGGAGACAGCAGGGTGTCACTGCAGTCAGTGTGCTGTGGCCCATGTGGTTTTGTGCATATTTATCCTCTCACACATTTACACAAACAAGCTGAAACAGTAGCTGTGTTGAGGAACGGGCCTGTGGGATTGGACAGTTAAATGGCCAATTAACTGGATGATCAATAAAGCTCCCTCTTGACCAACCTAATTAACTGCTACTGTAACAAGAGCTGTTACAGCTCTGGGTGTGTTTATCGTTAAGGAGCAGCCATGAACTCTGGGATGTGTAAAAAGTGGGAACTCACTGGTTTAGCTCTTCGTAAACATGCTTCATGGTGAGATATTTCTGGCATCGGCCAATTTCCCAGATAAAATGGTAACAAATGAGAAATTGAGTCCATTCAGTGATGCCTGCTTCTCATTTTTGTGCACATCCCTCCTTCTGTCCTCTCCAAGTCAACCACGTCAGAGCTGGAACTGATCTCAATTGACTGGAGCAACAGAAAGCAGAATGACAGGTCAGGGGGTCACATGATGACTTTTATGCTGTGATCCAGGCTGTCAAAGGTTTTGTTTTTTGCTTTGTTTGTAATTTGTTTTTTCATTTGTTTCCAAATTTCCGTGTTAAACAGAGAATGAGAATGAGAATATACGTAGAGGATAATTGATAACCCAGGCATTAATTATTAAAATGCATGACCAGAGACGTATTTTTCTACCAAAGTGGGGACATTTTGACAAAGTGAGGACATTTTGGTCCGTCCTCACTTCTTTGAAGGCCTGTTTGAAGGTTAAGAGGTGGTTTTAGGGCTGAGGTTAGAATTGAGCTTTGGTTTGGATTAGAGGGGTTAGACGTTTGCCCTTAGTTGTGATAGTTAGGGGTAGGGTTAAGAGCTAGGGAAGGCATTATGTCAATGGAGGTTCTCACTTTCATAGAAGTACAAGTATATGTGCGTGCGTGCGTGCCTGCGTGCGTGCGTCTCACATGAAGACACTGTCTCATCAGCTGCGACAGCTCATCACACCTTGATA
Organism: Betta splendens; assembly: GCF_900634795.4. Lineage (NCBI taxonomy): Eukaryota > Metazoa > Chordata > Actinopteri > Anabantiformes > Osphronemidae > Betta > Betta splendens. Next base: position 981,492 of record NC_040886.2, read on the forward strand.
AATGAAGTGTTCAAAAATGTTTACACACAGCTGCAGCAAGATGAATAGATGAGTTAGATGAGGCTTTAATGAACCAGAAGAGAACTGGGTCAAAACTGGACAGTACAGCTGCTCATTCTTTGTCTCACGGTTGTGATGAGAACTGAATGAAATAAGCTAAATCAACAAGACTGCACCAATAAACATTCTAAGAAGTAATAATGTAAAACATGCTAAAAGGCATTGTGGCAGATGTGATGTGACATCAACATACAGTATACTTATTCTCCAGATAAATATACATGTATCTCCTCATTACAGCTTTAATTTCTACTTTGTTCAAGGAACATTGTTTTACTAGCATCTTGTGATGTCTGCACTTCACAGGCACATGGAACCAGATTTATGAGGGAGAAACATTCTTTTGAAAGCGTCCACTTCCCTCTGGGCCAGTTCTGTTTCCACGTATGACCTGTTCAGCTGCACCAAAATTTCACATCTTGTTTAATACTCATCCAACTGTGTAGAAGCACCTCCAAAAAGCCCTTTCGAGCATTTGTGTGGGGCACTTTTGGGGGGGGTGTCCTAAAATATCAAGACAATAAAAGGATAAAAAGGAGGATTGCAGAGTGCAGAGTTTATCATCTTACCTCAGTGAGTTCTGATGGTTGTCTGCACTAAAGATAAGAATAGGATGATGACGATAAGTCATCATCCTATTCATCATCAGTATTAGTATCATCATCAGTAGTCATCATCAGTATTAGTAGTGGAGTTATGATCACCGTGAACACGGAGTAACAGACTCATGGTCCTGGTTGGTCTCATGCATAGACAGTCATATTTTATAGGATTTTTTCCCGTTTGGTTTCTTTTCTAATACCTTTAGTCATATACTGTCAATTCATAACCTTATCTCAAGGTTTGGCAAAACCTGAAGGTGGGTGACCATTTGTTTCTACTGGTTGAGAGTGTACAGACAAGAGACGTGTGTACGCTAGTAGTGGATGAGGTAATACAGGGATGGATTGAGGTGGCTGTCCTTCTTCAGTCTCTCCCTCAAGTCTCCTCCTCCAGTCTTCTCCATGTATGATGCACAGTTTTTACAACATGCCTTTGTTTTATTTATCTCTGTCATGTACTGTAGGCTAGAGGGTGGCGCCGCCCTGGTCACTATTATCCTAATATTCTGAACTGAAAGCAAGAGAGCTAGAGACTCTACATCATCCAACCTGCTTCCACTCCTGTAGGTCTGGAAGTGCTACACTATACTGTGGTAAAGCCACCAAACACAGCATGAATAGTTAAAGAGTAAGGATTCTGTTCAGCAGTATGAAGCCCTACAATAGTGATTAAACCAAACATCACATAAATGATTCAAAGGGAGAATAGAAAGAGAAGACGAGAAAGAAGAGACAAAGAAAAACGTGAATGAGAAAGTATTAGTTGAACAAGTATTAGAAACAGCTGATGTTTTTCTGCTGCCATAGTGACGTGGTGCTTCCTCACAGACTTAGTCAGTACCCACTGTAATATTTTGTATGTTTTTTCTATGTGACTGAGTGCAGATCCAGTGTGAGAGTTAGGAAAACGCTTGTCTAATAAATGGGCAGCAGCTACTGGTCCGAAAGTGCTTTCAGACACAGTAACAGTAAATTTTCAGTCTCAGCTAAACTTGTAAACTGTTAAACTGTAGCAGAGTTAGTTGCAGACTGATAAGAATGAAGTCAGATAGTTTCATTTGCATGTGTCATGTCTTACATTCCTCCATTACATACGGTATGTTCTATTACTCTCAAATCTAAGAATATCAGATTCTGACCAGACACTTTCTCAGGGCCTTTAACCAAGTGACAACTCACAACAAGACATTATGGAGTTCAAATACTACTACATAAAAAAAACAACATATTCTATATACAAATAAATAAATTGATATAATTTGAAAGATCCGTAAATACATTTTAATTAAAGCAGCAGTGAAAAAGAGAAACTGGATCTAATGACTGCATCTATTGAACGAAACCTCCAGTAGAACCAAGCTTAGGATGGATTGACATATGCCTCGACTAGCTGGAGTGAAAGGAAAAAGAACAACAGGAAAAAAAGGAGAAACAACAGACACCACCCATCATAGGCTTGGCCAGTGTCAATCCTCCTCCCTGCTCCTGATGAACTGCTGCTGTTGTCATGGCTGCCCTTTGGGTCATTCTCTTTGTAGCTGCCATCAGACTATTTATTTTGTGGAGTGCCAATAACTGATTAATTAAGTTGGATCTATTAAGCGGAACCTTTGAGGCAGCACTGACCAGGATTTGTAGCAGTTAGAGATGGGAATTTTGGTTCTTTTAACTGACTTGGATCTTTAACTCTCGATCAGTAGAGTGTCGAATCATTTCGAGTCATTCGTTCATTTACAGCAGGTGGCACTGTGGGTGTTGTAATAATAATTGCGGTGCATTTATCTCATCCAAAACGTGACATTATTATTATTATTATTATTATTATTATTATTATTATTATTATTATTATTATTATTATTATTATATGATTGTGAGTATACAGGACCACAAAATCAACATGTTGATATACTTACACTTTACACTTTACATTATATACACAATAAAACTACACACATCTACAAGAATCAAAGACCACTAATTAATTATGATTCCATGAATAAATAATGTGTTTTGGCTGTCAGGTGACAAATAAATAAACGTCAGAAATCAGACATAGCACTGTAGCTGAGCCACAGCTGTCACGTGACAAAAGAACGCATGTTCTGTAAGGATCCGTAGGAGCTACAACCTTGCTGCATGAAAAAAGATGGTCGATTTCCGTTTTTTTTTTTTTTTTATTAAAAATTTATAAAAATTGACCGTCGTACTGTAACCCAGTCTTCTAAATTGGCTCAGAGCCGTCTGTCGTCTGCTTCTCTAAGAGCAAAATCAGACTGGAAGTACAAAGATGTTCGAGGGTCCATCTGTATGGGGCTCCGCCTCCCCCTTCCCCTGAGTTTTCATTAACTTTTTAGATCAGAGCAGCACCTCTGAGAGCAGGCTCTGCATGTGTCCATATACTATTAGTACTTGGTTATTATTAAATGAGAGTAAATGTTAGTAATAGGGGAAAATACAACCAATACCTATTTTTTAATTTTCAATTTCCATTTTGTCTGGCTCTAGGCTAATTAGGTTAATTGGGCAAAGTTAATAAACATCCTTCAATTTAAATCACTTACTTACTTACTTTGCTTATGCAGCTGTGGGAGGTATGGACATGTGCAAAGCCAGTGTTAGGAAAAGAGGCCACCTGGACGGCCAACGAAGGCTGAGGCTGAAGCAGGGACACTGAGACAGTGCAGGCTGTCAGACATGAACTCTGTCGATGGACATTATCAAAAGCCAAAAAGCCAGAGGCCTCTGAACCTGTGACTTCACCTTGCTGCACACCTTAGTATATTGAAACTCAGACAAATATCTAAAATTTGAAAAATAAAATAAACAAATCGAGTTGGTGAAAATAACTTAGTCCTTAAGACTGCCAAAAGCTTCAAAAAATTTAAAATATGCCAATTTTACCAGACAAGGGAATAAAGGATATTTCAAGATAAAGTTCCCAACTCACTCACTCTGCTGACAAGTGCCCCACCTGATGCTCAGTGGTTGACTGTGTTAAAAACAATGTGAAGGATTTTGCTGATAAGATCGCTGGGTTGTCCAGTATTTGGATGAAGAGACTATGTGCACCAGACTTTGAGATATGCCTCATTTTATCTGTCCAATTACATCTGACACCTCCTGCTTCAATGCAGGTGCAATTGGGCACACCTGCGGCTGGTTGTCTGATCACCAGGCAACGTATTCAAACCAGAGCTTGACTGGGTCTAGTCGCTGGCGAGTCTTCTGTAGACTGTGACGTATTGGCTCGTGTTGCAAACAGTGGTAGCGCTGCAAAAATACAAAGAAAAAGTGTTAACAGTGCCTGTTTCTTCCGTATGAAAGATGTAAGTTTGTGTTTTGTATTCCTGCCTGCCTTGAGCGTTTTTCATATTTTTTTGTGTTATAGCTAAATTATGCGGAGGACATCCAGTGCGACAACCTTTGAGGGACTCGCAGAGAGCATTAAAGATGCATTGGTAAGACATAAGCTCCCAGGGAAGCTACGAGACTTAATTTATATCAGGGGTATCGACAGCGCCTCAGCCAGCAGGAGAGACAGCGCTGTTGGCAGGAGGGGCTCTGTTTATACTGCAGCCGACCAGGTCATTAACCCTTTATGATCTTGCAGATCCCATGACAGTCAAGGCTCAGGACAATCGGGTACTGCATAAAATTACATCGTACTGAGACAGTTAATTTGCTCATTTCTGGGAACCATAAGAAGTTCTTTGTTTTTTAAGGGGTCATATGCAAAATCCACTTTTTAGACATTTTGTAGCGTTCCTATGACTCTATGGGTCACATTTACACACACTGAGCATGGTAGAAATGCACTTCCTCCTTTTTTTACATTTTGAGACTTTATCCAATGGAAACAGACCTTGTCCTACTCTGAAAATGCCCCCCCCCCCTGTCGTCACAGAAGCAGGAAGTCCTCCCTGCAAATCCTGAACCACCACCCCCACAATGATACCAAACCAATACTGGACTTCTACCACCCCCTCTCACTCACCGTGAACAGACCAGCACGGCAGCGCCCAAGTCCTCCCATAGAAATAGTTTGGTTCTTTGGGGTTTTACCCACACCAAAGTCTATTCACTTTACCAAGAGATCAACAAGTGAGGACTTTGTGGGTCACTTTTATTTTTAACGGACCGGTTCCAGAAACACTGCCTCAGTATTTATACGTATGTGCTTTTCAAACAAGGATGTATGCAATGCTGGATTTGATTTATTCCTACACTCCGTCATCCACTCACTGAAGTAAGTACATGCTTGATACTTATAATGTTTTAAAATGTTAGATTTTCTGTTTAAAACGTGTGCTTACAGTATGTGGGCTCCTGCAGCCACGCACCTGTGTGGAGAAAAGTTAATAGCTATCGGCCTTCAAGCAGCTACAGGCAGGGAGCGGCTACAGGCAGGGAGCGGCTACAGGCAGGGAGCGGCTACAGGCAGGGAGCGGCTACAGGCAGGGAGCGGTGGGTCTAGCTTTTGTCCTTTTTCTGCAATCACATACACCTGGGGGGAACAGCTGATAGCTCTCAGCCTTTGAGCGGCTACAGGCAAGGAGCAGTGGGTCTAGCTCGCTGTAGTAAGTATGTGCTTGATACTTAATATGTTGGTTGGTCTGTTTAAAATGTAGTAACCCACGTGTGAGACAGGCTAATCGCTTGCGCTTCTAACGGCTACAGCGAGTCAACCAAGCCTTTGTCCCTTTCAAATGTGCTACTCTGAGTTGGTGCAATCACACACCTGTGTGGGGAACAGTTAATAGCGATGGGCCTTCGATCGGCGACAGGCAGGAAGCGGTGGCTCGAACTTTTGTCCTGTTGACATGTGCTGCAGCTCCTACTTGTGTGTTGCGTTAGCCATTAGCATGTCGTTAGGCCTTTGCTCTTTAGAGCTACAGCTGGTCGATCGCTACAATAAGAAACTGCAGATGAACACGGTTACAGTATGTTTGTTATTACCCCGTCCTGTGTCACAGCCTAAATCAACTTGTGATTTGGCGTTTCTGTCATTGTTCTACCAAATTCTAACATGATTAGTTGGAATGATTACTGTGTTGTGTCGCAAGCTTAGTTGCTAATTAGTCACATCTCTACAATAACTGCTGCTTATCTGGTCAGTTACCTATAGCTTGTACCATAGCCATTATATTTGTAGGACCAATACAATTTACAGTAAATGTAACAGTCTTTTCTATACTGTAGGAGGGCAAATCCCAGTTGCCCACATGCAAGGAGGCTGTGAAACAGAGAAATCACTGCAGACTGTTGGTACACGGACATCTGCTGCCCAGCTCAGGAGTGAAGGTATGTAAGTTTGTATGAGTTTGGATGAGTATGTATGTACCAACAGTAAGATAGGCAATAGAAGATTTTAATTGGTATATACTGTTTAGATTTTATATTTGATTGTAACAACTGTTTATCAGTTGTTTTAGCACAGGCAGGCCTGTCCTCTTGTTTGGTTTAATTTTTTGTCTGGTATTGTGTATTGTTACATCAGAGAAGGTTTTGACCCACATAATACTGAACATTTCACTAATCTACAATTCTGATTGCAGTACCTTTTGTTTCGATGAGGTGATGGTGAGGACAGCCACAGCTTCCATCTGGTAGAGGACTGCTTCCACTCAGTCTTCCAAATAGTGATGAGAACAAGAATCACCACATCTCATCTCCCTGGTCCTCTGTTTACAACTATACCTGTCCTGCTGCAGAAACAAATCTCCATCATAATCAAGTTTACCCCTACCCAGGATATGGTCTGTTTACCCTACTTCCATCAAGCATTTCATCTGAAAGGCCCAGCTTTTTTTGGTGGTTCAAAAGCTTCTGTCCTCAAACCCCCAGACTTCTTAATTAACTCAGTAACCTATACATTGCACATTGGAGTGTGAAGTTAACAGTTTGTTCCAGCTTTGGAGTAGTGGTGCATTTTTTGGTTGCCAATAACTCTTTCTGAGAGGAAAACACTTTTATTTAGGAAATCATAGTATTGAAATTACATGTTTTTCTCTCTGCGATGGACTGGCGACCCGTCCAGGGTGTACCATGCCGCTCGCCCATAGCCAGCTGGGTTAGGCTCCAGCACCCCCGTGACCCCGCATTAGGGAATAAGCAGCTTGGAAAATGGATGGAGCCATAAATAAAAAGCATCCCTTGGTGGTGTAATGGTTAGTTATTGTTTAACAGTCTTGACCCGTCAGTTTTTTCGTCACGGGTTCGAATCTCGGTGGGAGCAGAAGTTGTAATTACTGAACAATCAGCGTTGTTATCTTATTTTTATATTTTGGCCTACAAGATAATAACAAATGACTAATAGGGCTGGCTGCCTGTATTTTTTAGCAGACAATTGTAGTATTTAGTAAAGTAGTACTAAGTTATGGCAGTTCTAAAACCGTAATAAGCAGCTGTATGCTTAGACAGACCAACTGCACGCTCCCACGTACAGTGTTTGATTTTATTATAATATTATCCCTGTGGGAGAATCAGATGTCACAAATAAATCTGAGCGCCTCTGGATTTTGCCGACTTTGAAAGCTCCAGTAAATAAATACGTTTTACGAAACGTCCACAGTCTGACGTGTGCTCTAGGAGAGCGTTCCACAGACTAGGTGCAGCTGAGCGAATTGTCCGATCTCCTCTTGAATTTTGTCTTTGTTGGGTCTGAAAATAACACAACAGCACTGATACACACAGAGATGAGAACAGTAAAGCACAACTGAGAGCCAACCAGTTTTTACTTGGCCAAGGGGAGCTCGCCTGAGATCTTAGCGTTGTAAGCGCTTCACTCAGAGACCAACCAACTCGAACAACAACGAACTTCCCTAAAGCACAACACTTTATTAATGCAACTGTCAATGTGGTTATAAGGCACAGCAAATGCAAACCATAAATGTAAAAAGGTAAATGATACATTAGATTAATTTAGTAAATGAGATGAATAATAGATGAAAATATATTTTCTCCAACATTCCCCCCTGTTTGTCATTACACGGACAACTAAACATCAATATCACATCTTTCTGAATCAGTTTTCAATGTGAACGTCAAAACATTGTATAAACCCTGTAGGACCTTTTGTAAAACCTTTGGTAAGGCATGAGTGTAGCATAGAGTGTCAGGTGAGAAGATGAATGTGGCATGTCAGAACACACAAAACAATTCCACTTATTGTATGCCTTAGCTAAAACCTTGACATAATGATACCACATGTTGGTCTCGAATGGGTGCTTGTGGTTGGGGTCCAGGTCCTTCCAGTTCCAGTCATCCACTGGTGTACCAGTCCATCTCTTCACTCTAAACAGATTCAGCATCTGGCCATCCCACATCTTTCACCCCTACTCAGTGCCACCCAGAGGAATCACCCTCTTGCAGTAGTTTTGATGGATCCACGTCGCTCTCTCCTCGATCTTTACAGCCGTCGGTGTAGTGAGTACCACAGTGTATGGCCCCTCCCACCGCGGACTTGACCACGTCTTTCGTTTGATGGCCTTGATGAGGATCTGGTCACCTGGCTCTATCTTCTCCTCCTGCTGAGACAAAGCAGCGTCTGGCAGCTTATTTGCATTCACAATCTCTTTTTCCTTCAACAGGTTAGCCATCCACTCTGCTAGTGTCTGGCTCTCCTTCTTTTCTTTGACATCAGTCATTATAGGTAACACAAACGGTCTACCATAAATGATCTCAAAAGGAGTTAAACCATTCCCTGTTGGAGTGATTCTCACTAGGTCCAGGCACTCTGGCCAGGACCTCCCAGTCTGTTCTAAAGTTTTCTTCAGTCTCAGTTTAACTGTACCATTTGTGCGTTCTACCAACCCTGCAAAACTGCGAAACAGGGTTCCGTTTGGTGTGTGCAGCACATTTGCACACAGCAATAGACTTAGGTAATAACACGGCTTTTAGCAAGTCTTTCAACAAATCTGCATGCTCCACTGGCTTGCCAGTAGAGGTCGTCATAGCCATGTGTTGACAAAATCGAAAGGTGCCGTGCAGGTGACAGGAAGGACATCTTGGTCTGTGTCAACAGCATGTCTACAGCTTGTGGTACTAGCAACGGTTTTGAATAGTCTGGTAAACTCAATACTGTAGCACCAGTGAGAGCTAGTTTCAGCAAAGTGAAAGCTTCTTCAGCTTCTGGAGTCCACTCTATATTCTGTTTCATGGACATAGGTTGGGAGTAGATCACATGTAACAACGGTTGTGTTATTTGTGCATAGCTCATCTCAAACATAGTCTGCAGTAGTTGCACAAACCTAGAAACTGCATAATCTGCTGTTTCGTTTGCGGTTTAGGAGCATCTAAAATAGACGCTTTCTGTTGACCATCAAGCTGCGACCGCAAGGTGACAGTTAATGTCCTAAAAAGGTCACTTTCTCTTTGACCCACTGCAACTTTAAAAGCAAAGCTTTGTTCCCCATTTTTGCCAAATAACGGAACAGTTCAAGTGCAGCGATCTCGTTGTTTGTCAGAAGCAGTTAAAATTTCATCTACATAAACTAACAACTGACTGTGGTTCTTCAATGTTATGTAACAGAAGGGTCAGTATTTCTTTGCCCTTTCCTATAGCAACCATACCTTTGGAAGTGGGGACAATAGAGATTTTAAATTGTGTTGTCAAATCACGACCTAGCAGGTTTACAGGACACTTTGGACAAAGCACCACTTTAGCATGCTCAGACTCCCCAGTCTAATGGTTAGTGAACATAATGGGCTTTAAAAAAGAATCTTCGGTCACCAGTCCATTTGTTGATTTAACAAAAATGAACCGGGAAGAACTCTGGAGTCCGGGAATCTGATCTCAGCACAGTTTTGTCAGCTCCTGAATTGCACAAAAAAGTAAGTCGTGTACCATTAAGAAGAAAATCTCTAGTGGGCAGCTGGTCAGCTGATGTAAATAAAAAGGTGTCTACCGACTGTGTGAGGTCCAGTTTCTTTGCATCATCACATGCTGGTTTTACTAATGAACTATTTAAATCTAGTCAGCTCATGTGTGAATTTCTTGGGGATGGTCTGTTAAACTCTTTGTGAGTTCTAAAGACTTTATCTGAGCGACTATGGGGTGCCAAATGTAAAAGGAGCACCTATAACTAGTTTTCTCACATTTAACTAAATGACACAACATGTTTTCTCACATTTAGTTAAATGTGCAAAAGTCTAAATGTAAATGTTAAATGTAAATGTTAAATGTTAAATGTATATGTTAAATGTAAATGTTAAATGTAAATGTTAAATGCTAAATGTTAAATGTAAATGTTAAATGTTAAATGTAAATGTTAAATGTTAAATGCTAAATGTTAAATGTAAATGTTAAATGTTAAATGTTAAATGTTAAATGTTAAATGTAAATGTTAAATGTTAAATGTAAATGTTAAATGTTGGCCGAGTGTAAAACTGAATATTCATGAATGGGCAAGTAGACTCCACCCCTACCCTCAAACAGCGCTGGTCTCAGATCAGAGACGCGAACTCAATCACCTCAAACAGTGCGCGCAAACCCCGCCCACATCTGATCTGGAAACTTTTGTTTTTAGCCTGGACGTAACTTCGGCTAGCTAGTATAGTTAGCCAACTAATTCTCCACCGGCGCCACAGAAATATTCTTCTTAAACCTACTTGACTCCTCATTAATGGTGTTTACGACAGAACGGCAGTTTGAAGCGGAGCCTCAGCCCGCACACCTGCCGTTACAGCCCGTTCAATCTGCCCCAACGGGAGGGAGTCGGAGCTGGCGGCCATGATGGCTTCGACTTCAGGCTTCTCTCCAGTATTTTCGTGCACCGATCCAGAGTCAGATGTGGGCGGAGCTATGCGTACTGTTTGACATGTTTGAGTCCGTCACTGATCTAGGATAATAGGGGGTGGAGTCTACTTAAATATTCAGTTCGATCATTTAAATTTAAATTTAAATTTAAATTTAACATTTAACATTTACATTTAAATTTAACATTTAGATTTAACATTTACATTTAACATTTTACATTTAGATTTAACATTTAACATTTACATTTAGATTTAACTTTTACATTTATATTTAACATTTACATTTAGACTTTTGCACATTTAATTAAATGTGAGAAAACGTGTTGTGTCATTTAGTTAAATGTGAGAAAACTAGTTATAGGTGCTCCTTTTACATTTGGCACCCCATATGCGGTGGCTCGTATCCATGAAGCCAATTTAAAAAAAAAAAAAGGTATGCGCTTCCGCACAGAGGTGTGGTGAGCAGCTTCGCTTGCGACACGCCCAGAAAACACAGCGTTTGCTGATGGGGAGTGAAAAACACATATTGACAGAGCCAGTGTGGACGATCTAAAGGGTTTTATGGGATGAAAATTTACAGAGACCTTACTGAGACATTGAAGTCCAATATTTTTTAGAATGAAAAGTATGATCAATCTCCTTTAACGTGTACTGTTGTCCAGATGTGCCCGTACCCGACGATTAGCGATGGATCTGGCCAAGGTGGCGGCGGTGGCAGATTGACCCGAACCCAGGGACTGCAAGCAGCCCCAGCGATTTATTGTGGGGTTATTCGTGTTTCTAGTTTTATTGCTTTGTGTAACAGGTTCTATAGGTTGTGTTATTCTCTAATGGGTCATCTATGTGAGAATGCAGCTTATTTAGTCTTTACGTTAATTTTGTCATAGAGTCACTTAACGCCTGCATTTACAGCACTTCCTGAATTAAATAAGTTTTATCGCAGTGATTCTGTGTTCTTAATCAGGTTAGTTACTAAAGATTAATCCTTCTTGTTTAGCTGTCAGCTGACATCGAGGGTGTAACAAGGCTGAAGTTTAGTTGCTGTATAAGGTTCTTAATTTCACTTAGTTTATTAAGTCCCAGTAAGGATAGATAAGTAAGTGTAAGAAATGATTTTTAGGGGTTTTGCTAATGTTCCCATCTTATGTTAGCGATTAGATTGTCCTCACCCTCACTCTGTAATTGGTGTAATCACTTGGATGCAGTATGTGTGTATGGAAAGTGTGAAAATGGAAATGAATGAGAGGAGACTTGTGTGTGTGGCGACTATTCTTCTATTCTGTTCCTGTTGTGTCTTATCCCAAGTTGGCGAACTTATTCGATGGAGGCCAGTTGGTGTTTGAGTCGGTTCAAAAGTTGACTTGGGAAAGGGAAAAGTGTAAATGTTGTCAATAGAGGGATAAAAAAGTAATGTGAACCTTGCATTTCAGTGTGTAGTTTGGAAAAATAAGCAGAACACATAAAATAACGTTGCATGAAGCTTTGCTCGACAGAATAGTGTTTAATGCATCAACCAGTGACCTAAGTTTTTTTATGTGAAACAGATGATTATTATACGCAAGAATGCTGTGTTGTTCCCTTGCAGGAAAATAGAGGACGGAGAAGATCAAACTCCGGATCACTGATGGGCCCTGAGTGACACTGCTGACTCATTTAGCAGAACAAGGTCACAGGCTAGCCTTTCTAAATTATAGTTCTCATAGAGCAAGAGGCTTCTCTCTTACCTTAGGTTCACGATAAAAACTCTGAGCTCATGACAGTGACATGACTGACTGATACATGCTCTACAGACTGACCCTGACACGTGTCAATGATGTTTTATTGTTGTTGATTTTACATTGTGAGGGTTTAACCATTTTCATTCTGCATTTCAGTGTGTTGTTTGTACACAGGAAGCTCACCTTAATAACTTCAACTCTGTCAGCATAAACATCTTGCTTAAACTGATTTTCTTTCTAAACCGATTTCTCTCCTGCCCTTAACCTCCGTCCACAGGTTACATCAGTTTCAAAGGAGGGTGTGTCTTCTGACCTGCTATGAAAGTGGCTTTTATTCTCTAAAGTTTCTAATTTCTACAGCAACGACCTGAGACAAAAAGCAAATTAGAGGTGCTACTCACTCTAACCCTAGCTTTGTAGGATGTTTATGCTGCACTATGGTGCAGATCTTTCTGCCTCTTAGCTATCAGCTCTCAGGTTACCAGTCCATCTCTGGACAGTTTGGAAGCGAGGGACTCTGTCTTTGATGTGACCCAACTGGGTTGCTAACAGAAAGGCTGGGCATCAGATGAGGTTCTGAGGACAACGCAAAGGGTGCAGTGCCACAGCCTCCAGTACAAGCTACATGGAAAATCCAATTAATCCAATTCCAGCTAGACCAAGACATCTCACCCTCCTAATATTGTGAGGCTGCGCTGACCAATATGGCTATAGGGTGTGGGCAGAGTGCTGGTCTTAGCTGCATCATTGATATACACTGATGTTTGAGTTTGCAAGTGCATCAGCTGAATTGCAGATACTGAACGACGTGGGAGCACAGACCTTCATGATTGACTGTGGCAGTGTGTCAGGATCACCGGTTGCTAAAAGAAGAGCCTAGGTTAATGGACATTAAAATGCATGAGGCTTTGCTTGGTCAACCAATGCCTGTGCCAGCTTACCGAGCCGTAAAAGGCAAAGGAGACTCAGGACGATCCGGAGCCTAAAGTGAAGCCAGGTGACCTGGTGTACATCAAGGTGTTCAGGAGGAAGTGGGACAACCAGCAAGGAGAGGGTCCCTATACGGTGGTCAAAGCGACCTCGAGAGTGGTTCAAATCAAAGGCTCTCCCACCTGGTATCATCTGAAACACTGTGTTAAAGTACCAGAGGGGGAAACAGGACCAGTAGCCAAAAAAGAGGAGGATGAGTGGTCTGGAGAAGAAAAGGACAGTGATCCTAGTCCTTCTGCTGCTAAAGCAGGGAAATTCTTTCTCTCTTAGGAGAGATGTAGGCGGGCCAGTAGGGGCCAGGACTAGCATAGGCAGAAGAAGAGGGCCCGTAGGGAAAGGCTGGCCTGGGGTTAATGAGTTCAATTCAATTCAAATCAATTTTATTTATATAGCGCCAAATCACAACAAAGTCATCTCAAGGCACTTTACAAAGTAAGGTTTAAAACCTCACACAACTAAACCCAACAAATACCACATACAGCAAGCATTTAATTTGACAGCAACAGTGGAGGGAAAAAACTCCCTCTCTAACGAGCAAGAAACCTCCAGCAGAACCAGGCGGCCATCTGCCTCAACCGGTTGAGGTGAGGGGATAGCGAGAGAGAAAAACACAGCAAAAAAAACAAGCAAAAACAGAGCCCAGGCAGGATGGTTGGACCAGGGACTGGATACAGGCAGGATGGTTGGATTCGCAGCTGCCCATCACAGACACCAAACTTTGACTCCAATGATACCTGTAGGTGAGGACAGAGTGGGGAGAGAGAGAGAGAGAGAGAGAGAGAGAGAGAGAGCGGGGGAGAGAAGCACAACTACTGGAGAGGTTAGTTGAACATAGAACAATGATGGGAGGTTATTGGATAGAATAGGTAGAAGAAAACAGAGGAGCTCAGTGTATAAATTAAGTCCCCCAGCAGTCTATGTCTATTGCAGCTTAACTAAGAGATAGTTCCTGTGACTAACAATCATTGCCAATGACCTGAACCATCTCTAACTATAAGCTTTATCAAAAAGGAAGGTTTTAAGCCTAATCTTAAAGGTGGAGAGTGTGTCAGCTTCTCGAACCTGAAGAGGGAGCTGGTTCCAGAGGAGAGGAGCTTGGAGCTAAAAGCTCTGCCTCCCATTCTACATTTAAAGACTCTAGGAACCACAAGTAGCCCAGCGCTCTGAGAACGGCGTTCTGCTGGGAGCATAAGGAACTATGAGGTCTTTAAGATAAGAAGGAGCTTTATCATTGAGTACTTTGTAGGTGAGTGGGAGACTATTAAATTCTATCCTACATTTTTCAGGCAGCCAGTGCAGAGAAGCTAATGTAGGAGAAATGTGATCTCTCTTTCTAAGTCCTGTCAGAACTCTGGCTGCAGCATTTTGAATAAGCTGTAGGCTTTTTAAGGAGCAGATAGGACATCCTATGAGTAAGGAGTTACAGTCTAGAGATAACAAATGCATGGATCAGTTTCTCTGCATCGCTCTGAGAGAGAATGCTTCTGTTTTTTGCTATATTTCTAAGATGGAAATAGGTAGTTCTGGAGATTTGTTTAATGTATGTTGTAAGAGAGCAGTAGAATCTGAAGCTAATGTTATGCCATCCAGGGTGGCTATCGGAATCAATAGCGTCTCTCTCAGATTTTTAGGCCCAACAATAAGAATTTCAGTTTTATCTGAATTTAGTTGAAGCAAGTTTTGGGACATCCAGGATTTGATGTCTTTTAAACAATCCTGAGTTTTGACTAGTTGATCTGTTTCATTTGGTTCCATGGACATATAAAGCTGAGTATCATCTGCATAACAATGAAAATTAATAGAATGTTTCCTAATAATCTCACCTAGAGGAGACCTGTATAGGCTAATTAGAATTGGACCAAGCACAGAACCCTGTCGTACTTCATAGCTAATCCTAGCTAATCTTTGTGCATGTGGAGAATTTCTCATTAACACGAGCAAACTGGAATCTGTTCAACAAATAGGATTCAAACCATCCCAATGCTGTTCCTTTAATAGAATGTTATGATCAATTGTATCAAATGCAGCACTAAGATCTAACAGGACAAGGACAGAAACTAGACCATTGTCCGAAGCTAATAGAACATCATTAGTGACTCTAACCAGAGCTGTTTCTGTGCTATGATGTTTTCTAAATCCTGACTGAAAATCTTCGTACAGGTTATTCCCACTCAGGGAACACTCATTTTTTCAAGAATCTTGGAAATAAAGGGTAAATTTGAAATGGGCCTATAGTTGGCTAGTTCTCCAGGGTCCAGAGTAGGTTTTTTCAATAGAGGTTTGACCACAGCTAGCTTAAAAGCCTGTGGTACATAGCCTAAATGTAAAGATTGGTTGATTTGATTTAATATGGACGAGCTGATTAAAGGTAGAACTTCTTTAAGTAATCTGGTCAGGATTGGATCTAAAAGACAAGTGGATGACTTGGAAGAGTTGATTATTGAGGTTAACTCCATATGAGTTATGGGGAAGAAGCTGTCTAGGTAAGACAGAATATTTGGTAAATTTAAAGTTGATGGATCTAGACAGTGTTTTCTGTCATTTGGAAGAAGTTGCTGCTGAATGTCTTTTTAAATCGTGATAATTTTATTAGTAAAGTAGTTCATAAAGTCATTGCTGCTGAAATTTAAGTGGATAGTAGACTCAACTCAACTGTCAGGCTTCGGCAGATGTCAGACCTACATGCACAGTGCGGACGAGGTGTATGGTTAACAGACAGCGTTTATTGTTCAAATGTAGTCAGGCGATCCAGGTCATACACGTTAAAGCTCAGTTTAAAAGGCACAAAAGAGGCAGGCAGAATCAGGTCCAGGAAACATCCAGGGGTTCGGTACACAGGTTAGATCGGCAGAGGTACAGACTAGGGCTAGGCAAATCACGAGGTCAGACAGTCAGGAGGTTACCACAGAAATCCAGGCGAAGGTACAGACGAGGAACAGGCAGGAATCGGAGGTAAATGACGGACGTGATCAGGAAACAAGGAAGCACTGGAGCCAACAGGGACTGGGACGGTGTCCTCTCCAGAGCCGGAAGGGCTGCTTGCAGCTGCCGAGCTCGACTGAGTAGACGTCAGGCCTGACTGGTCTGGGTCCTGAGCGTGACCTGACTGGTCTGGAATCTGAGCGTGACCTGACTGAACTGGAACCTGAACGTGACTCGACCGGACTGGAACCTGCCCTCAGGTGTCCCTCGGGAGGGACAGTAGAACTTAAGGGGTTCAACATCTTGAACAAGATTTGAATATAACTGTTGTTGTTGTGTATCTGTAACAAACTATTACTCTGAAAGATCTTGTAAAAGATAAGAGCAAAATGTACTTGTCTTAAACTTTAATGATAAGAGACAACTTTGCATTACATATAACTCCTGTTTAAAATGTTCATGAGGCAAAGATATTTATCAAACTCATGTAAATTTAAGGTATTTCATACAGTTCAGTGTTCAATGTTATCTGACTCCCCAGATATGAATTAAAGGCAGAGTTGTCGTTTAAGAGTTGTTCACGTCTGCCTGAGCGGCTTATATTTTGTTACACTGCCATTTGAAAAATAAAGAGAATTGTGACAATGAAAATTGTTTCATTATTGTGTACATTTGCATGGAACTTTTTTGGTTAAAAAACATCAGAAGGATCTACTGGCCCCCAGGCATCTTCACTTTATCAAATCTGGCCCTTTGTGCAAAAAGTTTGGACACCCCTGTATTAGACTGTCCTTCCATGCAATGCAGTTTACATTTATTTTGTTGGAACGCCACTGTCTTTCTAGTTGTCTGATCCATTGCTTTAGGCTGCGGATCTCTGAGTTATACCATGGAGCTAACCTCCTCTGATTCACTGCCTTCTTCTTCAGAGGAGCCACTGTGTCTAACATTGTAGCAAGCTGCAGCATCATCTACAAGACAGTCAACCTGTTCATAAGGATTAAGGCGACTGTTCTCCTCTGTGTAGCTACATGACAATAAGGCAAAAGATGATGGAATCATCTGCTTGAATCTGGCAACAGCGTTGTCAGATAAACACCTGCTATAGTAACATTTCTTTCCAGCTACTGTAAGGTCAATTATGCTAAATTTAAAAGTTAATAAGAAATGGTCAGATAACAGAGGGTTTTGGGGAAGAACTATTAAATTATCAATTTCAACCCCATGTGTCAGGAAAAGATCGAGGGTGTGGTTAAAACGATGAGTGGGTTCATTTACCTGCTGTGTAAAACCAATAGTGTCTATTAAGGAGTTAAAAGCAGTGCTGAGACAGTTGCTGTCAACATCTACATGAATGTTAAAGTCTCCCACTACAATGACTTTATCTGTGCTAAGAACTAAGTCAGATAAGAATTCAAAGAATTCAGTTAAGAACTCCGAATTTAGAGAAGAAGGACGGTAAACAATACAACACTATAACACTGGCTTCTGAGTTTTAGAGTCTGGGTGAGAAAGGCTCAGAGTGAGGCTCTCAAATGAGTTATAACTATGTTTAGGTTTAGAAGTAATTATAAATCCAATGATAGTCTCTGATTACTACAAAATCCCTCAGCAACGTCTTTATAAAGCCACACACTCGAGGAGGTGAGTGGTAGCGGAAGTGTATCATAACAATTGCGTTCTGATGATCACAACGCCCCTTTAACACGGAGGATGAAAGATCAGCGAACCTCTGACATTCGGGGTCAAAGAACAGGTGCACTTTGACTTTCGGGGTCAAGGAGCAGGTGCACTTTGACATTGCAAGTTCAAGGGTGAAAAGATCAAATGACCTTTGACCTAGAGCTGTGAAAACCTGAGTTGATCGAAGGTTGTCCCTTCTACTCACTCAGACTCTTTAGATGAAAATCCCTACAGGCAGAGGTCACACAATGGGTCGACCAGAGACTGCAGGACAGGAACACACAGCAACAAAAGCAGAAAGAAGCAAATGGCGAACAAAGCAAACAAAATAAAAAGTGTTATCGGATTGCATTACAATAACAAGGCTTTTATGACATAGAATGAATAAATTAGGTGAAAACAGAAGAGAACATTCAGGTTGGTGTTTGTTAAGGGATAATTCACAAATAAGGCATGTATAACATGTGACCTAAGTTACAAGACTTAATTTTCCTTGAAACAGCTTTAAGCAGCTAGAATGAAGAAATTTATAAACTGTATATACACAGAACGTATAGACTGTGGGAAATGAGACCTGTTATCTCTGTGGTTGTTCCTGGGAGGCTTCAGGCATTTGTTTCTCAAAGAGTTGGTTTTACTGACCATAGGAACATCTGTCACGGAGTAAAGGGTTTTACTGTATTCATGTATATCTGTGACCATCAGGGTTGACACATGGGGGTAAGTATCTGTATAAACACAGGTTCTGTCCTAACACTGGTCAGAAGATGCTGAGCTGTAAATTAAACAGAGATGATTGATCACGTCCAGGCTTTTGATCCTTCAATGCGTTAGAAAATGATCAACTTTCACTATGATATAGAAGCTTTTCTTCCATGAAGCAAACCATTAATGACCACTTACTGTACCAGTAGCTGACTGTCCGGGACCTAAACTGAACGCATTGATTGTGCTTGATACACCAGGATGCAACATTCTGAATAAAGTCAATTGTAGCAATCCACGTCTGGACAGAGGTAACCTGACCTACATGTGAACTTAACTCCCTCCTTTGAAGAACCCCTACGTCTCTTTCAGTCCCCAGAGATAAGGGACCCTGAATCTTTCTCCACAACAGGAGACTGGCTTCTATCACCACAGGCACCAATTGACGCCAACATCTCAAAGGTCCATATCAAAGAATAAAATATAAAATAAAATGTAATGCCATAAAATGTGGAATGTGCTCATCAAGAGAACAAGAGACTTCATTTGGACACAGGTTCTGGTTCAGATGCACCAGAACTTTCAACTTCCATGAAACTGATGCCATTGTATTCTGTGGACAATATGTTTTCATTTGGTATTAGATTGGTTTCTGTGTGATGTTCAATGCCTGATCTACAGATTTGCCAGGAAATTCCTAAAGTTACAAAGGGACTTCAACTCATCACCATGCTTTTCTTTGTGTGTAGGCACAAAGTTGAAATAGAGAGACTCACCTTCTTTACTTCTTTTAATCTGTGCAACATACACATGGACTATTTCCACCAGCTACAATTCGGTATCCTCATTATTGTATCACATTTTTAAGTGTTACAATTGTCTAATTAGTAATGTCCAGATTAGGTCATTTATAATTTGATTTTGCTTGCATTTATTATTCGTGTATGTTTAGTGTTTACTGGGTGTTGCATAAGACAAGACCAGGCATCATGAATAACATTTAATTTGTTACAGCGTTGTAAGGGACCACATATAAGACCTTAATATTCTATGCATTTAATGTTGCTGTTTAACCATTCTGACTTCTCTGCTTATTTGAGTATCAAAGTGATCATTACATGTTTATTGCGTTATGGTGTGATGGAACTTTGAGCTTGATGAAAAGAGGAAAGCTTAGTTATCCCAGATTTAGGAGCGATCCAAATCAAATAGTTTGATTCCTGATCTAAAAGAGGTGGAACTCTTCACCACTGGTTGAAGTCATTTCTCCGCCCTGCAGTGACCACTGCCCCAGAGGTATTTAAACCAGTGACACCCTAGTGAAATCGGACTTCCCTCTATCTTCAAACTTCTTTCACTTTTTCTTTTTGCGTCGCATTACTTTTCTTTAATTTTCCTTTGTTCTTAAATTTTGTAAACCTAAGTTAAACTTAGAAAGACGAACGAACAACGATTTTTGTAACGTTAGAAAGTCATCAAGAAACTCAGCGAAACTGAAACTATTACAACCAGTCCTTAATTGACTCGCTATTTTTGATCGAACTAATTAAATTGGATTCCAGCCCGTTTCCCCTTTGGGCTAGTTTAAGTAGCGCTGACGCTTTTAAACACCTTGGAAAGTCCAGCATGGCCGACTGTTACTTCGGTGAACCCAAGCCGTCATCATCACCACGGGCGACGATTCCTGGCCCAGAGGCCGTGGCACCTGGACCAGAGAGGGCACGTCTGCTCAACCAACCGGTAACGGGAGACGCTGCACAGCGGCTACAGCTCTAAACTAAGGCAAGACGAACATCTCTGATCCTCTGAGAAGTCTGGTGTTTCTCAAAGCGCTAACATTGAACATTCCAAATTCATTAGTTATCCTTAGATTTGAACTAGTTAGAGACAAATACTCTTTTTACTTGATCAAAGCCATCACACACTCAGGTCTTGACCATTCTTTGGGTCTTCACTCATTGATTCATTCACTGTTCATCATCTCATTCTGATCGTTCTCTCATTTTCTGTTCTGTTTATTAGAGTATTTCCATATTATGTTATTCATATATCCAGTAGTGTTAGATTAATAAAACGTTAAAAGGAATCTGGTTTTGTGTGCATTGTTCTTCAGATTTAAGCAGAGGTCACTGAACCGCGACAAGAATTCACGGCATAAGAGACTGATTTGGTTTTATCACAAGAAAGTGGTTATTGTTGTTCATAACTGGTAACTCATTGAATTGATATCTGGCTTTGACTAGATTGATACAAGCGTGGTTTCAGCTTTAAAACAAACCTGGTGCCCCAACTTCAAGGTATATTAATGTTTTGCATTAATATCAAACTATTAATAATTTGAATCTGCTACACAATGTTTGGCTTTACACTCAACCACAGCCCAAGTTTAATCACATCTGTCACCACATACCAACAGACAGCTGTCAAATGCATGACTCAGGAGACACACATGTAAGGAAAATTCACAGATGGCTGTAGAGTTCAGGAAATGTCATTAAATGGACAGTTGAGTTACACAACAGGAAACGTGCTGAGCATCATCCGCACACAGTGTTGGGATTTTGACTCCAGACAGTACATAATCATTTAGATGAAGATGATGTGTGTCACTCAGGAAAGCAATACTTAGGACCGCTTTCACATTTGTTGATCTCTGACAGTCTGCATCAAAACAAAAACCTACAAACACTGGTTCAGTTCATCATCTTTCCGTTTGCGACGCTCACACCAGTACTGGGGTATCTTTTCTCGCTGAGCGTCTCCATGCTGGCCTGTCTGATCAGGTCGGGGAATAGACTCTTCACGCTTGATTGCTGCACTTGCCTGTTGCTGCCTTGATGCTTTGCTCCTCGTGCCCTTCAACGCCCTCCTGCTCTTAATCAGCAATGGCAGTGTCGACCTCTGAATCCAGATCAGTGTCTTTAAGTGCGCAGCAGTTTGTGGAATACTCAATCTCCTCAACGCACGGAGGCTCGTCGTCTTCAAAGCAGCTAGATGTGGGGAGAGGAGAAATGTGTTAAGTGCTGCTACTGTCTTCTTGTTTTTTCTGTTCATGCTATGATCCCAGATTTCACTGGTGTTTTATCTCTCTCTCTGCCACGTTTCCTGCCATGTAAAATAAGAATTTTTTTTACTACAGTAAAGACAGATCACCAGCTGGTCTCACTTTAAGTCCTCGTCAAGGAAACGCTAAATTAACACATCCCAGATTTGAATGAAAAAAATATTTTTATTTAATACTTTGTTTTCATAGTGTGCTGACAACAAAAATCATGATGTCCCAGATATGCTCATATGGATTCGGGTCTGGGAAATGGGCAGGCCAGTCCATAGCATATGTGCCTCCATCCTGCAGGAACTGCTGACATACTCCAGCCACATGAGGTCTAGCATTGTCTTGCATTAGAAGGAACCCAAGGCCAACTGCACCGGCATCTGGTTCTGACAAGGAGTCTGAGGATCTCACCTCGGTACCTAATGGCAGTCAGGCCATTACGGTATTAGGACAATTAAACACAGCAGAGTGGAATTATAACAGGCAGCTACTGTACCATTCAGACAAAGTGCAGCTGCATTTAAAGCGACACTCTCAGAGCAGAGCTCAACGTGGTCCTCTGACAGCAGGGGACCAAGATTGCAGGTGCCAGCCCAGCTATGAGTCACTGCTGACCAGGACTGGGCTTAGTGAGAGAATGTCATCTGGTGCTGAGTGCATGAGACAGACATAAACCCACAGAGGGAGCAAGTATCTTCTGTGGTGCAGCCCTACATGCACACTAAGCCCTAGTTAAGATTGCATAAACATCTAATAGATCTTGAGCACGCGTCCCAGAACCCAACTGTCAACAACTGGTCTGAGAAAGATTCTTCTGTTCTGCCCATGTTACTTATGGTGACCTAGTGAAGCCATGCTTTTAAATTGTCCCGTGCGTAGCTTTTTTAAACCCACTGTATGTTCCCATTCCTTACCTACTGTAGTGTTTAGGCTTATGTTTAGATTTCCTTAATAAAGGTTGTACCATCCACTTTTTGCCAGCTCCCTGGGCCCCCTGGGATGCTGTTTAACAAACACAAACTGTATTTTGTTAAATTCCCAGAGAAGAAAAATACAGGACATCCTAGGAAAATGTTTAGTGAGGAAAAGGTGTTCAGAATTTTTTAAAGCACTGTTACCTTTGGTTTTTCCAGTGTAAATGTGACAAATGTGACATTTGACACCGTAGTTGGCAAAAATTGCCTTTGTGCTTTTATTATCCATCACAGTCATAATGTGCTCTGTAGCTGGTTAGGTTGAACACTAAACATTCCTTGACAAACAACTATTCTCTTGTGACCTGTCGTACAGTATATCAAGACATCTTATGTTCTGTTTGATTGCCTCATGGTTTATGAGTCTTCTCTGTCTTTTACATCCTGGACTCTGGTTTGCTCATATCTGATTCCTCACCAGACCCAAGGCTGTAAAACTGAGTGCATCTTGTCTTTAAGGCTTGGTGTTCCTTCCTCTCCGATAACAAGACGCCAATGGTGTGAGAATGTAAACGTTCACACACACACACACAGCAACAGAGATGAGGTGGTACAAACTATTTGAATGGACCAAAGAGACATTACACACGACCAGGAAAAGGGAAAAAAAGGGCAGAGGATCGTTGGCTCTTTGCATCACACCTTCGTGGTGAATGCACTGATCTCCCCAGCTGGTTTTTGGTTTGTTGATGTGCACGATCAACATCCATGTTTTTGATTTGCTTTCCCCATTATTCTTATTTTCATAATAAATTACACAAAAAACAACTCTCTCATCAGCCTCCTAATGGGAAATTTCCACCACTTTCACTGATTCAATGTACTGTATTTACTAAAATTTTAGTAATTAATAATAATTTTAGTTGAGTAAGTAATAAATAATAAATGTTACTTGAGTAAGCAGTAAATGTTACACCCACTGGCCCCTTTTCTTTGGATCTGCAAAGCGCAGCAGTCCGGTCCCACTGAAATGTCAGCTGCCCGTTTGTCCAGTGGTCCACCTGCCATGCAGGAGGTTCATAGAAAAACTCTCCAGCAACATTTCTGATGGTCATTTCCCACCAAAGAGCTACAGGAGTGTGTGGCAGCTGCTACATGTGGTAGAGGGAAGTCATAACAGGTAAACTCGCTGTTCCCCAGCACACGTCATCCTTACGGGATCCCCCGCTTTGTGTCTTACGGATTCCACTTCCAGATGTTATCTCTTAGCACCTTACCTGTGCAATTTGTATAATAAACCTACTTTATGAGACTCATTTGTTTTTTGTAGCTTTTGGGTTTTGGCTATAATAAAAATGTGACCCTACCATTAATTACTCCTTTTTGCAGTAAGCAAATGTGCTTGGTGACACACAACCATGATCTAATTTCTATGTAAACAAACAGCAATCTTTACAGTATGTTTCTGTGGGTTGAGTATGGCAAATAACAGTAAAATGATGGAGAGCACTTTAGGATGAACAAGACAGACTACACCAAAAAAATGGAGAAGCAAGCAGTCACACGTCAGTGTCAGCAGCACAAATTCTTATTATCTCTGTGATTAAGCTCCTCTCATTCATGTCTGAATGGTCGATGACAGTTTATGAATAATGTGGCTTGGCTGTTCTGACAAGCATGCAGCACACCTCAAAGCAGACAACGAAGCACAAAGGCTGAGGACAGAATGATGAACCAGTGCAGAAACTGTGTTTCAGCGCCACCACTGAGGCCATTTCATTGCTGTCTGGAAATTTGTAGAAGATGAAGGTTAAACTATCACTGTAGGCATTTTATGAGCCTTCTTTTCCTTTCCTTAGTCTGTACAGTAGGTGTCACTCAGTGTCCCCGTTTGTATGTTCCAGACAGACCTACTGGACGAAGCCAAACCAAGA
The DNA here is from genome assembly GCF_900634795.4 of Betta splendens. Taxonomy (NCBI): domain Eukaryota; kingdom Metazoa; phylum Chordata; class Actinopteri; order Anabantiformes; family Osphronemidae; genus Betta; species Betta splendens. The sequence continues at coordinate 1,005,831 of NC_040886.2, forward strand.
ATAAGTTGGTTGGACTTTTAAGCATGTGCAGCACCACTGCACATACTGTAGTCCTGGACCTGATGAAGTTCACCTCCTGGGATGCCAGACAGTGACTGACAAAGCATCAGCAGGCAATTCCCTGAGACCGGAATGTATACTGTAGCTTTCAGGGCTCTTAACTTACTTGTGAGAAGCGTGGTCAAATTCCACGTGCTTGATGAGTCTTGTGCTGTAAACAGCCTTTGTGTCTTTTATCAATGACAGTAGACTGTGGCAGAACTTAGCCCCCATCTCCTGCATTTCTCTGGTTCCTGTCTGTAGGCCCTGGAGGTGCGCAGAAGACGTAAGAACAACAACACTAGTGAATCCATTAGAAAGGGTATAAAATCTAATACTTCATTGCAGAGAAATTACTTTTCCACAATGTATAGAAAAATGTGTGCAAGGTTTACATGTGGATTAAGAATAGAGACCCTGCCTCTTTTTCCAAGAAATAAATCTAGATAACATACAGTATACTGTGCCAGTTTCTTCTTACAGTATGTCCCAAAAACTCTTCATATGCCTAGCAATTATGATGTTGTTTGCTCATAAAACCCTAAGGTTTAAGGCCTGTGTCTTAAACCTTGCCTTGTAAAGTGCCTTGAGAAAGAACTTTGTTGTGATTTCTCACTATATAAATAAAATACAGTTGAATTAAATTGAATTGTATATTTAAGAGCTCAGGCAGTATGAGGCAGGTCATCACTTTTTACAGACACAGTATATATAATAATAATAATAATTCAGTAAAATACTGTAAATTGGATTATCACCTCACCTCCTGACTTGTTACTAAATACTAGTTTAAAAATTGTGTTTTATCACACATCACAATGGCAAACACTGAGCTACAGACATGAGGCCAGAAAACAAAGATCTACTGTATATATCTATTTGCTCATCACGGGGCATATTTCACACACTTTGTATATGCCTTGGTCACAGCCATTGTAGGTACTCTCCATGGTGTAACTTCTCAGCACACCTATCTCCCTCCACACAACCACCCTGGCTGTGGCAGAGCGAGACTTTTCCACCTGGAAATTCAAAACCAGATGTTCAGTTATTTTTAGAAAAAATGAAATATCAAAAGTACATACAAAGGGAAATCATAGTTAAAACACTGAAAGAGAATATATAAACACTAATTATTAGACTTGTGAAAACAATGAGAGGGATGTTTTTGTTAATATCATCAATCAATATATCAATATTTTATACTTGTAACGTAAATATAGGTGTTTCGCAGGACAGCTGGGTGAAACAGCGATCACACACACTTGACGAATTGAATATATCAATATCAATAATAATCATGGACATTGGGATTAACACGTTGGGTGATTGTATGCCAATAGTGACTACAGTATAACAAAAACATTCATTGATATTGTAGTTGACAGTAATCAACAAATATTGATCAGTGACAAAGTTAATTATTCCAATGAATGTGTGATGGTTAAAATTTGTTATTAATATTTGTCCCTACCAAATAGTTGCAGCTGTTGATTGAAAAGGATGGTGCAATACGATCCAAGATCTTTGCAAGAGTCTAGAGAAAGACAGACATAAATAGATTTGAATAGGTGTTAGAGAACAAAGACACATTGGCTTGTTCATTTGTCTGGTTTCACAACCCTAACTGCATTTAACCCACAGGCAACCAGAGCTATTTCTTTTTAAAGGACACTTAAATGGACCAAGTGGAAGAAATCTGCTATATGTGGTGTATGTCTCACTCTATATCCAGGGTCTTCCTTCAGTCCCACTGTGTCAACAGTAGAACCGGACTGCCACAGAGTTTCTTTGACACTACAGCCATACAGGAAAACATTCTTCTTTCTAGAGTGACCGTGGTAGTCACAGAAAATCTAGAAGACATTCAAGAGATACAAACAGAAGTTGACAAGGCTACAATAAGCATTTGTTATGATGTAGAGGCTGTGAATGATGGAACTATTGATGGGCTTTGTGTGCTGACTTTTTTCTCTGTCTTTTACAAGCTACTGTGGTTATTTACTCATTTTTATTAAGTGTCAGTCTGGATGTTAATGCTTTGCTCACACAGAACCAAGTTCTTACAACTTTCACCATTGGTTGCTTTATATAAATGTTAACTGTTGAAGATTACCTTAATAGCAGAGTGATATCTGAGACTGACTCAGACTTGAGATCAGGGAAAATGACTGATTCATACTGACCCGTAGCCTTGTTCTCATACTACTGTATATTTGTCATATGTAAAGTATGAAAAAAATGTATAATTAGCTAAGTGTAGTTTAGCAGTAAATTGGGTGTCTTTAGTGTTTTTAACAATGAAACTGGATTGCAATATGTTTCAATCATAGTAAATCTGTATTTGAATGACATTGTAGTGGGGGTCTATCCTGGTAACTCACCAGAGGAGTCCGTCCTATACTGTTGAGGTAGTACAGAAAGCCCTTGGTGTGATAGATGGTAGGACTGAGGATAGGATCCGGTTTGCACCACTGGCGATTAAGGTCCTTACCATTTAGATCACAGCGATTCCTGAAGAGACACATTGATCCTAGATTCTTTAACTGGTTGCAAACAATAAGGACATAAGTGTGTATAGTAAGGGAACCACAAGAGGAATGCTAATCAGATATGAATTTGGCAAACTGCAACTAACTCCAAGAGAAACTCTAAATATACACATAAACATACTGTACAGTATGTGCAGTACTACACACAGGACCATTGGGCAGGACAAAGGTAAGTTTTACTAACCTGAACTAATCTGTTAGCGCAAACAAGTGTCACGATCCGCCACACAATGGACACAGTTTATTCCCAACCAAACTCAAAACACTCCTGTAAACTAAACACAATACACCAGGAGGCAAAACATAACGTGGCTAACATAGGCAACCTGGGCCTGAACAAACATAGAGCTAGCAACATGGGATACTTCGAGAAAGCTAGCAACATGGTATGCATCAAACGGAGCAGCATGGCATAAATCCAACAGAGAGATACTGCAAGACATGAATCCATAGACAGGGGCCCTTGCACGTCTAATATGCCGAGCAACGCGTGACTAATGTGGCAACTTTACCCATAGATAGTTCATGTCCATAGTGCCAAACAATGGCGGTGGCAATGAGGACGAAAGGTCCAATTCAGCAGCTGACCTGACATGACAGACCTGACATGAGCAACATGGAGAGATGAGGTGACAATGACCCAGCACAGAGTGCTGTGCTGCAGGAATCTTTAAAGGGAGGCAGAGGGAAAGCAAAGAGATTGGACTGATTGCCAGGAGTCTACAGAGGAAGAGAGAGGGAGTGGGCATGGTGCAAGGCGTGGCATGGTGAGGGAGAAGGTGTGGTCCAGGGTAAAAACAGGATGGCTGGTAGAGCCAGCCCAGGGGCCTGAAAACAAGCTGTAAAATCATTCACATTAAGTGTGAGGACTGCCGCGGCGTGTGACGTCATACAGCTGGCCGTCCAACCTGCAGTCCAGTCCAGGCATCCTGAAGCTTTCTTTATGATGTCCGGGGACTTTAATCACACCAGCCTCGACAAGTCACTTCCTACATTCACCCAGTTTGTGAGCTGTCCTACCACAGGTAAGAAGACACTGGATCTGATGTATGCTAATGTTAAGGATGCCTACTCTTCCAATGCCCCCCCTCTGGGATAGTCATCCCTAACAACAAACCATGGGTCACTCGTGACATCAAAGACACCCCGAATGAAAAGAAGAAGGCATTCAGGTCAGGTGACAGGGAGGCAGCTAGGAGAGTCCAGAGAGAGCTGTCAGTCAAAATCAGGGAGGGGAAGGAGGCTCACAGGAGGAAACTGGAACACAGACTTCAGAGCGATAACATCAGGGAAGTGTGAAGGGGGAAGGGGGCCATCACTGGCTACAAGTCCTGCAGCCAGGTGACTGAGGTGTCTGTGGACAGGGCTAACGGACCTAATGACTTCTTTAACAGATTTCAGGTTGGGCCTCTAAACCCCCCACTGGCCTCGATATCCCCCCTTCACATCACCTATACACTCACAGCAGCTTAGGTGAGAAATGAGCTGAACAAGCTTCATCTGCAGGACCTGATGGAATCAGCCCATGGGTGCTGAAAGTCTGTGCTCCTGTTATGGGAAAAAATGTTTCTTCCTTATTCTAGGCAGTTATTATATGATTTATGACTTATGTTCTGCAATTAATATCTTGTGTTTTGTCTTCCATCTGTTTTATGTATTTGACATTTCACCTAGATTGTTTAATAGTTGTCTCTGCCTGATGGACTCTGGACTCTAGCTCTCAAAGCCAAGGCCGGGAATGTTGTGTCTCAGTCTGTTGAGACTTGGCGCTCCTTCCTGTCTGATATTCATACGTCGGTGATGCAGGTGTGACAATGTAAACATCTCCACAAAAACGGCGACAGGGATGAGACGGTGCATCAGTCTGATTGGGCCACACTGACGTTCCAACGTAGTTGGACAGAGAGGTTAAAAGGCAGAAGCAACTTGAGGATCGTGGGCTCTTTGCATCACACCTTCGTGTTGTATGCACTGATCTCCCCAGCTGTTTTTTGATTTGTGTGTGTTTTTGATTCGCTTTCCCCATTATTTTTATTTCCCCATTATTTTTATTTTCCTTTATTTTTATTTTCCTTTATTTTTATAATAAATCATCTCTCATCTGCCTCTTCATGAAAAATTCCCACCACAGCTCCCTAGTTATGTGGTGTCCTCCAACACATCTTCAACCTGAGCCTGCAGCTGGAGAGAGGTTGGGTGGAAAAAGTCATGCTTTGTGCCAGTGAATAAGACGCCACGTCCCAGAGTCCTCAACGACTGCAGACCCGTGGCTCTGACCTCTCACATCATAAAGGCTTTTGAGAGGCTGGTCCTGGACTCCCTGTTCAGAACTTCTCTGATGACTCTGCTACTGTGGGATGTATCCAGGGTGGTGACGTCACAGAGTACCAGGAAGTGGTGAACAGGTTTGTGGACATGTTGACAGAACCACCTCCAACTGAACATGAGTAAATGTAAAGAGCTGGTGATTGACTTCAGGAAACCTGTGAGTGCTGTCACCCCTCTCACTGTTAAAAATGAAGAGGTGTTGACTTAGTACAATTACCTGGGAGTGTACTTGGACAACAAACTGGACTGGAAAAAGCTGTGTCCTCAGCTGTGAACAAGAAGGCTCAGAGCAGGATGTACTTCCTGAGGATGCTCAGGTCCTTTAACGTCTGCAGCTCCATGCTGAGGATGTTCTATGAGTCTGTGGGTCCAGTGTTTTAGGCTGTGGTCTGTGGGGCAGCAGCATGAATGTAGCAGACAGTAACAGACTGGACAAAGTGATCAGGAGGGCTGGTTCTGTTCTGGGGTGGAGCTGGACCCCCTACATGCTGTAGCTGAGAGGAGGATGCTGGTCCAACTCCTCTCCATAGACGACACCTCCACCCCCACACAGTGTGTGGCTGGACAGAGGAGCACCTTCAGCCACAGCTGATAGGTATTAGATTCTCCATAGAACGCCACCAGAGAACCTTCCTACCGGTGCCAGCAGCCTGTACAACTGCTCCTCTGTAAGGGTTGATCTTAATCCATGCAATAACGTTTATAATAAAAGTTAGTAATTTTATGTAATTAGACAATACTAATTAGACTTGATGTGAGTTTGTGTAGATGTGTTAGCATTCTATTTTTAAGCTCCCGTCCTTTTTTTGAATCTTGAATCTAAATACTTCCTGCCACACAAGAGACAGACAATTATCCTATTATCCAATTATTAACAAGTAAAGACTCCTGGTAGGGTGACAACGTTCACCTCCAGTCAATTAGTCAGAGTCTGTGAACAACTGGATTTGAGATAAATGAACATGCAAAGAACCCCTCTTTGGCAGCAAGAATGATTATCAAGTCAAATGGTCACATGTTTGACAGAGAGAGTTTTTGTGTTGTATTGCGCAATTTTATAATTCACATTTTTTTTCTTTAGTTTAATCTTAATTAGATGTAATATTAGCACCATGTGTTTGTGAACTAAAAGCTACAGCTACACAGTGATGTCATAGTTTTGTACGGTGACTCTGATAGAATTCGGGAATAGGAAACCAGCTTTTCAAAGATTTGAAGGTTCAGAGGATACTTTGGCTCATGTCTGTGTCTACCACAACTTACTCCAAGTCGCGCTTTCCTAGAAGCAATTACGAGCTCAGCGAACAAGCCAGTGGGACAATAAACCTGTGTTCTTCCATGATGCTATTGATTTGCTCTCCTCTGCTTCTGTCTCTGCCTTCTCACATGACATTGTCTCACTCTCATCTCTCTGCTGTGGCCTCAGCATCAGCTCTGTCCCAAGGCAGCACACACACAAACACAGGGATGTAACACATCTTAACCTCTTCGTAAACTTTTTTTTCCCACATTGTTTGCTTCCTTCCGCCCAACACTGAATCTGCCTGCTCTCAGGCGTGTTTAACTGACACACACTGTGTGTATTTACTTGTGGTGACTATATAAGCAGTGAGTGACATGGGGAATTATTTGACACTG